>NW_028167286.1:80000-86296 GCF_963513975.1 Fringilla coelebs | reverse complement strand
CCTACCCTAACCCTAACCCTAACCCTAACCCTAACCCTAACCCTAACCCTAACCCTAACCCTAACCCTAACCCTAACCCTAACCCTAACCCTAACCCTAACCCTAACCCTAACCCTAACCCTAACCCTAACCCTAACCCTAACCCTAACCCTAACCCCTAACCCTAACCCTAACCCTAACCCTAACCCTAACCCTAACCCTAACCTAACCCTAACCCTAACCCTAACCCTAACCCTAACCCTAACCCCCTAACCCTAACCCTAACCCTAACCCTAACCCTAACCCTAACCCTAACCCTAACCCTAACCCTAACCCTAACCCTAACCCTAACCCTAACCCTAACCCTAACCCTAACCCTAACCTAACCCTAACCCTAACCCTAACCCTAACCTAACCCTAACCCTAACCCTAACCTAACCCTAACCCTAACCCTAACCCTAACCCTAACCCTAACCCTAACCCTAACCCTAACCCTAACCCTAACCCTAACCCTAACCCTAACCCTAACCCTAACCCTAACCCTAACCCTAACCCTAACCCTAACCCTAACCCTAACCCTAACCCTAACCCTAACCCTAACCCTAACCCTAACCCTAACCCTAACCCTAACCCTAACCCTAACCCTAACCCTAACCCTAACCCTAACCCTAACCCTAACCCTAACCCTAACCCTAACCCTAACCCTAACCCTAACCCTAACCCTAACCCTAACCCTAACCCTAACCCTAACCCTAACCCTAACCCTAACCCTAACCCTAACCCTAACCCTAACCCTAACCCTAACCCTAACCCTAACCCTAACCCTAACCCTAACCCTAACCCTAACCCTAACCCTAACCCTAACCCTAACCCTAACCCTAACCCTAACCCTAACCCTAACCCTAACCCTAACCCTAACCCTAACCCTAACCCTAACCCTAACCCTAACCCTAACCCTAACCCTAACCCTAACCCTAACCCTAACCCTAACCCTAACCCTAACCCTAACCCTAACCCTAACCCTAACCCTAACCCTAACCCTAACCCTAACCCTAACCCTAACCCTAACCCTAACCCTAACCCTAACCCTAACCCTAACCCTAACCCTAACCCTAACCCTAACCCTAACCCTAACCCTAACCCTAACCCTAACCCTAACCCTAACCCTAACCCTAACCCTAACCCTAACCCTAACCCTAACCCTAACCCTAACCCTAACCCTAACCCTAACCCTAACCCTAACCCTAACCCTAACCCTAACCCTAACCCTAACCCTAACCCTAACCCTAACCCTAACCCTAACCCTAACCCTAACCCTAACCCTAACCCTAACCCTAACCCTAACCCTAACCCTAACCCTAACCCTAACCCTAACCCTAACCCTAACCCTAACCCTAACCCTAACCCTAACCCTAACCCTAACCCTAACCCTAACCCTAACCCTAACCCTAACCCTAACCCTAACCCTAACCCTAACCCTAACCCTAACCCTAACCCTAACCCTAACCCTAACCCTAACCCTAACCCTAACCCTAACCCTAACCCTAACCCTAACCCTAACCCTAACCCTAACCCTAACCCTAACCCTAACCCTAACCCTAACCCTAACCCTAACCCTAACCCTAACCCTAACCCTAACCCTAACCCTAACCCTAACCCTAACCCTAACCCTAACCCTAACCCTAACCCTAACCCTAACCCTAACCCTAACCCTAACCCTAACCCTAACCCTAACCCTAACCCTAACCCTAACCCTAACCCTAACCCTAACCCTAACCCTAACCCTAACCCTAACCCTAACCCTAACCCTAACCCTAACCCTAACCCTAACCCTAACCCTAACCCTAACCCTAACCCTAACCCTAACCCTAACCCTAACCCTAACCCTAACCCTAACCCTAACCCTAACCCTAACCCTAACCCTAACCCTAACCCTAACCCTAACCCTAACCCTAACCCTAACCCTAACCCTAACCCTAACCCTAACCCTAACCCTAACCCTAACCCTAACCCTAACCCTAACCCTAACCCTAACCCTAACCCTAACCCTAACCCTAACCCTAACCCTAACCCTAACCCTAACCCTAACCCTAACCCTAACCCTAACCCTAACCCTAACCCTAACCCTAACCCTAACCCTAACCCTAACCCTAACCCTAACCCTAACCCTAACCCTAACCCTAACCCTAACCCTAACCCTAACCCTAACCCTAACCCTAACCCTAACCCTAACCCTAACCCTAACCCTAACCCTAACCCTAACCCTAACCCTAACCCTAACCCTAACCCTAACCCTAACCCTAACCCTAACCCTAACCCTAACCCTAACCCTAACCCTAACCCTAACCCTAACCCTAACCCTAACCCTAACCCTAACCCTAACCCTAACCCTAACCCTAACCCTAACCCTAACCCTAACCCTAACCCTAACCCTAACCCTAACCCTAACCCTAACCCTAACCCTAACCCTAACCCTAACCCTAACCCTAACCCTAACCCTAACCCTAACCCTAACCCTAACCCTAACCCTAACCCTAACCCTAACCCTAACCCTAACCCTAACCCTAACCCTAACCCTAACCCTAACCCTAACCCTAACCCTAACCCTAACCCTAACCCTAACCCTAACCCTAACCCTAACCCTAACCCTAACCCTAACCCTAACCCTAACCCTAACCCTAACCCTAACCCTAACCCTAACCCTAACCCTAACCCTAACCCTAACCCTAACCCTAACCCTAACCCTAACCCTAACCCTAACCCTAACCCTAACCCTAACCCTAACCCTAACCCTAACCCTAACCCTAACCCTAACCCTAACCCTAACCCTAACCCTAACCCTAACCCTAACCCTAACCCTAACCCTAACCCTAACCCTAACCCTAACCCTAACCCTAACCCTAACCCTAACCCTAACCCTAACCCTAACCCTAACCCTAACCCTAACCCTAACCCTAACCCTAACCCTAACCCTAACCCTAACCCTAACCCTAACCCTAACCCTAACCCTAACCCTAACCCTAACCCTAACCCTAACCCTAACCCTAACCCTAACCCTAACCCTAACCCTAACCCTAACCCTAACCCTAACCCTAACCCTAACCCTAACCCTAACCCTAACCCTAACCCTAACCCTAACCCTAACCCTAACCCTAACCCTAACCCTAACCCTAACCCTAACCCTAACCCTAACCCTAACCCTAACCCTAACCCTAACCCTAACCCTAACCCTAACCCTAACCCTAACCCTAACCCTAACCCTAACCCTAACCCTAACCCTAACCCTAACCCTAACCCTAACCCTAACCCTAACCCTAACCCTAACCCTAACCCTAACCCTAACCCTAACCCTAACCCTAACCCTAACCCTAACCCTAACCCTAACCCTAACCCTAACCCTAACCCTAACCCTAACCCTAACCCTAACCCTAACCCTAACCCTAACCCTAACCCTAACCCTAACCCTAACCCTAACCCTAACCCTAACCCTAACCCTAACCCTAACCCTAACCCTAACCCTAACCCTAACCCTAACCCTAACCCTAACCCTAACCCTAACCCTAACCCTAACCCTAACCCTAACCCTAACCCTAACCCTAACCCTAACCCTAACCCTAACCCTAACCCTAACCCTAACCCTAACCCTAACCCTAACCCTAACCCTAACCCTAACCCTAACCCTAACCCTAACCCTAACCCTAACCCTAACCCTAACCCTAACCCTAACCCTAACCCTAACCCTAACCCTAACCCTAACCCTAACCCTAACCCTAACCCTAACCCTAACCCTAACCCTAACCCTAACCCTAACCCTAACCCTAACCCTAACCCTAACCCTAACCCTAACCCTAACCCTAACCCTAACCCTAACCCTAACCCTAACCCTAACCCTAACCCTAACCCTAACCCTAACCCTAACCCTAACCCTAACCCTAACCCTAACCCTAACCCTAACCCTAACCCTAACCCTAACCCTAACCCTAACCCTAACCCTAACCCTAACCCTAACCCTAACCCTAACCCTAACCCTAACCCTAACCCTAACCCTAACCCTAACCCTAACCCTAACCCTAACCCTAACCCTAACCCTAACCCTAACCCTAACCCTAACCCTAACCCTAACCCTAACCCTAACCCTAACCCTAACCCTAACCCTAACCCTAACCCTAACCCTAACCCTAACCCTAACCCTAACCCTAACCCTAACCCTAACCCTAACCCTAACCCTAACCCTAACCCTAACCCTAACCCTAACCCTAACCCTAACCCTAACCCTAACCCTAACCCTAACCCTAACCCTAACCCTAACCCTAACCCTAACCCTAACCCTAACCCTAACCCTAACCCTAACCCTAACCCTAACCCTAACCCTAACCCTAACCCTAACCCTAACCCTAACCCTAACCCTAACCCTAACCCTAACCCTAACCCTAACCCTAACCCTAACCCTAACCCTAACCCTAACCCTAACCCTAACCCTAACCCTAACCCTAACCCTAACCCTAACCCTAACCCTAACCCTAACCCTAACCCTAACCCTAACCCTAACCCTAACCCTAACCCTAACCCTAACCCTAACCCTAACCCTAACCCTAACCCTAACCCTAACCCTAACCCTAACCCTAACCCTAACCCTAACCCTAACCCTAACCCTAACCCTAACCCTAACCCTAACCCTAACCCTAACCCTAACCCTAACCCTAACCCTAACCCTAACCCTAACCCTAACCCTAACCCTAACCCTAACCCTAACCCTAACCCTAACCCTAACCCTAACCCTAACCCTAACCCTAACCCTAACCCTAACCCTAACCCTAACCCTAACCCTAACCCTAACCCTAACCCTAACCCTAACCCTAACCCTAACCCTAACCCTAACCCTAACCCTAACCCTAACCCTAACCCTAACCCTAACCCTAACCCTAACCCTAACCCTAACCCTAACCCTAACCCTAACCCTAACCCTAACCCTAACCCTAACCCTAACCCTAACCCTAACCCTAACCCTAACCCTAACCCTAACCCTAACCCTAACCCTAACCCTAACCCTAACCCTAACCCTAACCCTAACCCTAACCCTAACCCTAACCCTAACCCTAACCCTAACCCTAACCCTAACCCTAACCCTAACCCTAACCCTAACCCTAACCCTAACCCTAACCCTAACCCTAACCCTAACCCTAACCCTAACCCTAACCCTAACCCTAACCCTAACCCTAACCCTAACCCTAACCCTAACCCTAACCCTAACCCTAACCCTAACCCTAACCCTAACCCTAACCCTAACCCTAACCCTAACCCTAACCCTAACCCTAACCCTAACCCTAACCCTAACCCTAACCCTAACCCTAACCCTAACCCTAACCCTAACCCTAACCCTAACCCTAACCCTAACCCTAACCCTAACCCTAACCCTAACCCTAACCCTAACCCTAACCCTAACCCTAACCCTAACCCTAACCCTAACCCTAACCCTAACCCTAACCCTAACCCTAACCCTAACCCTAACCCTAACCCTAACCCTAACCCTAACCCTAACCCTAACCCTAACCCTAACCCTAACCCTAACCCTAACCCTAACCCTAACCCTAACCCTAACCCTAACCCTAACCCTAACCCTAACCCTAACCCTAACCCTAACCCTAACCCTAACCCTAACCCTAACCCTAACCCTAACCCTAACCCTAACCCTAACCCTAACCCTAACCCTAACCCTAACCCTAACCCTAACCCTAACCCTAACCCTAACCCTAACCCTAACCCTAACCCTAACCCTAACCCTAACCCTAACCCTAACCCTAACCCTAACCCTAACCCTAACCCTAACCCTAACCCTAACCCTAACCCTAACCCTAACCCTAACCCTAACCCTAACCCTAACCCTAACCCTAACCCTAACCCTAACCCTAACCCTAACCCTAACCCTAACCCTAACCCTAACCCTAACCCTAACCCTAACCCTAACCCTAACCCTAACCCTAACCCTAACCCTAACCCTAACCCTAACCCTAACCCTAACCCTAACCCTAACCCTAACCCTAACCCTAACCCTAACCCTAACCCTAACCCTAACCCTAACCCTAACCCTAACCCTAACCCTAACCCTAACCCTAACCCTAACCCTAACCCTAACCCTAACCCTAACCCTAACCCTAACCCTAACCCTAACCCTAACCCTAACCCTAACCCTAACCCTAACCCTAACCCTAACCCTAACCCTAACCCTAACCCTAACCCTAACCCTAACCCTAACCCTAACCCTAACCCTAACCCTAACCCTAACCCTAACCCTAACCCTAACCCTAACCCTAACCCTA
>NW_028167286.1:0-77500 GCF_963513975.1 Fringilla coelebs | reverse complement strand
TGATGCTACCTGTAATCCAAGGTGGTGGCTCTCAGGTGGTCATGTGGTGCAGGACAAGATGGTGGCACTCATGTGGTCATGTGGTGTGCAGCAGGGTGTGGTGCCAGTTCTGGGTGCTACCAGCAGGGGGTGCTGTGTCTGCAATTTGTGTGTGTGGACACCAGGGGGTGCTGTGGGTGTGCTGTGGTGTGTTGGGTGTCAGGTGGAGGTGATTGATGGGTGGGTGGGACCTGGGTGATTGGCAGGTGAGGGGCGGGGCCTGGGTGATTGGCAGGTGTGGGGGTGTGGTGGGGGGTGGGGACTGGGTGATTGCCAGGTGGGGTGATTGACAGGAGGCAGGGCCTGGGTGATTGACAGGTGGGGTGATTGACAGGGCGTGGGGCCCAGGTGGTGATTGACAGGGGGCAGGGCCGGGTGATTGACAGGTGATTGACAGGGGGCGGGGCCGGGTGATTGACAGGGGGCAGGGGGTGGGATCTGGGTGAGTGACAGGTGGTGGGGGGTGGGGACTGGGTGATTGCCAGGTGGGGTGATTGACAGGAGGCAGGGCCTGGGTGATTGACAGGTGGGGTGATTGACAGGGGGTGGGGCCCAGGTGGTGATTGACAGGGGGCAGGGCCGGGTGATTGACAGGTGATTGACAGGGGGCGGGGCCGGGTGATTGACAGGGGGCAGGGGGTGGGATCTGGGTGAGTGACAGGTGGTGGGGGGTGGGGACTGGGTGATTGCCAGGTGGGGTGATTGACAGGAGGCAGGGCCTGGGTGATTGACAAGTGGGGTGATTGGCAGGGGGTGGGGCCCAGGTGGTGATTGACAGGGGGCAGGGCCGGGTGATTGACAGGTGATTGACAGGGGGCGGGGCCGGGTGATTGACAGGGGGCAGGGGGTGGGATCTGGGTGAGTGACAGGTGGTGGGGGGTGGGGACTGGGTGATTGACAGGTGGGGTGATTGACAGGAGGCAGGGCCTGGGTGATTGACAGGTGGGGTGATTGACAGGGGGTGGGGCCCAGGTGGTGATTGACAGGGGGCAGGGCCAGGTGATTGACAGGGGGCAGGGGGTGGGATCTGGGTGAGTGACAGGTGGTGGGGGGTGGGGACTGGGTGATTGACAGGTGGGGTGATTGACAGGAGGCAGGGCCTGGGTGATTGACAGGTGGGGTGATTGGCAGGGGGTGGGGCCCAGGTGGTGATTGACAGGGGGTGGGGCTGGGTGATTGACAGGTGGCGGGATCTGGGTGAGTGACAGGTGGTGGGGGGTGGGGACTGGGTGATTGACAGGTGGGGTGATTGACAGGAGGCAGGGCCTGGGTGATTTACAGGTGGGGTGATTGACAGGGGGTGGGGCTGGGTGATTGACAGGTGGCAGGGGGCGTGGCTGGGTGATTGACAGGTGAGGGGGTGGGTGGGGGTCCAGTGACTGGCAGGTATCAGGTGGGGACCTGTTGATTGATGGGGTGGGAGGGGTCTGGGTATCCCTATACCCTGTATATATAAAAAGAATAAAAACTATATGTCCGGTGCAGCAGTAGGAATTTTGGTGCTCCCGGGGAGTAAATGGAGTGCTTTTTTTTTTTTTTTTTTTTTTTTTTTTTTTTTTTTTTTTTTTCTTCTTTCCTTTTACTCCCCGGGAGCCTGAAAATTCCTACTGCTGCTTTTTTAAATCTAAAGCTAGAAAGGAAAGGAAAGTTAGAAAGAGAGAGAGGGAGAGAGAGAGGAAAGGGGTGAGAAGAAGAGGGAGAGAAGAGACGGAGAAGAGAGAGACAAGAGGGAAAGGACAAAGAGAGACAAGACAAAGAAGAGAGTGAGAAGAGAAGAGAAGAGAGACAGAGAGTGAGAAGAGAGACAGAGAGTGAGAAAAGAGACAGAGAGTGAGAAAAGAGACAGAGACTAGACAGAGAGTGAAGAGAAGAGGGACAGAGAGGGAGGAGAGAAAGGAGACAGAGAGTGAAGATAAAAGAGAGAGAGAGTGAGAAGAAGAGAGGGAGTGAAGAGAAGAGAGACAGAGAGTGAAGAGGAGACAAAGAGACCGAGATTGAGGAGAAGAGAAACAGGGAGTGAAGATAAGAGAGACAGAGAGCAAAGAGAAGAGGGACAGAGAGACAGAGAGTGAAGACCAAAGACACAGAGAGTGAAGGGAAAAGAGAAGAGAGACGTAGGGTGAAGAGAAAAAGGACATAGGGTGAAGAGAAAAGGGACAGAGTAAGGAGAGAGAGAACACAGAGAGGGAAGAGAGAGAAGACAGTGAGAAAGGCAAGAAGACAAAAAAAGGAGATGGGACAAAGAGAGAGAAGAAACAGAGACAGAAAGGAAACTGAAGGAGGTGAGGGGTGTGAAAAGAGAAGGTGAGTTTAATAACTGAAGGAAGATGAAGGTTAGACAGAAAAGGGGAGCGAGAGACTGAAAATGGAGAGGGGCTAGGGGGAAGAGAAAAGGAGAGTGAGAAACTGAAGAAAGACAAGAGCGAGAGAGAAAATAAAATAATTAGAGTTACAGTTAAAGTGAAACAGGGCTAGAGGGAAAGACAGATTAGGAAGAGAACGGACAAACCAAAAAGAGGAGAACAGAGATAGGAGAAGAAGAAAGAGGACTTACTTACCTTTACCGGGAAAAAGGGGGAAAAAAAGCTGCAAGGTATAGACAAGAGAGAGAAAGATAAATACGGTCAGAGACAAATAGTGACATGGACAAACAGAGAGAAGGAAGGACAGAGGCAGAGACAGAGTTAGAATGGGTGAGGACCGGAAACAAGGGGTTAGACACAGATGGTAAGTTAGAAATAGAAGACTAGAGGGAGGAGGAAAAGGAGGGAAGGGGGCAATGAAGTGACACGACCGCACCGAAAGGACGCGAGGGCCGGGGTTGGGGGAGGGTGGGGGTTATCTTTATTAGGGTTGATTGAACTTTATTAAATGAATGATTTTATTTACACTTCGGCAAAATGCATGGAAATGTTGTCTACAAATGTAGGTACGGATACAATCCATATACACAGTGGAAAAGTTCTAATTTACATAGACAGCAATACAGGGAAATGCAGCAACTAATGCAAATACAGAAGAATACAGGACAATACAACACAGAACCCATATTTACACAATATAATAGCAATATACAGAATGCAAATGCAGAAGAATACAGAACAATACAACACAGAACCCATATTTACACAATATAATAGCCTTTTGTATATTTTCATTACAGGATGATGTATTGTTACAGGAAACCCAGAACAACAAAGGCACACAGAAAACAATGCTCTACCTTTAACAGCCCCCTCAGATTACACATAAACTCACCGTTGCTCTCATTACAACTGCTAAATAAGACACTGGTAATCATTGGTCCTCGGGAACATAGTTCCCGGGAGCCTCCCGGAAGATCCTCCTGCCTGACGAAAACCCCGGTCCCTGGACGGTCCGTGCCCGAACTTTGGCGATGAATGTCGCCTCGCGGACCGGCCGGGACCGAGGAAAAAAAAACCCAGCCGGGGGGAAAAAAAAAAACCCCCCCCAGCTGGGGATTTTTTATTCTAAATTTTAAAATGAGTTGAAAAACCTGAAAGGCAGAAGTCAAACAAGGTTAGAACCCTACAACACACACACACACACACACACTTCCTTCAGCTTACACACGGATCCAGCCTCGTTCGCAACTCGACCGCACCGCTAACCCCCCGGCACGCCTTCCCACCGCTCCTCGGGAACGTGGTTCCCGGGAGCCTCCCAAAAATCCTCCTGCCTGACGAAAACCCCGGTCCCTGGACGGTCCGTGCCCAAACTTTGGCGATGAACGTCGCCTCACAGACCGGCCGGGACCGAGGAAAAAAAAACCCAGCCGGGGGGGAAAAAAAAAAACCCCCCGGCTGGGGATTTTTTATTCTAAATTTTAAAATGAGTTGAAAAACCTGAAAGGCAAAAGTCAAACAAGGTTAGAACCCTACAACACACACACGCAGGAAAACACACTTCCTTCGGCTTACACGCAAACCCACCCTCTCTCACACCTCAGCCGCTCCGCTAACCCCCGGCACGCCTTCCCGCCGCTCCTCGGGAACGTGGTTCACGGGAGCCTCCGAAACATCCTCCTGCCTGACGAAAACCCCGGTCCCTGGACGGTCCGTGCCCAAACTTTGGCGATGAACGTCGCCTCGCGGACCGGCCGGGACCGAGGAAAAAAAAACCCAGACGGGGGGAAAAAAAAAAAAAAACCCCCCGGCTGGGGATTTTTTATTCTAAATTTTAAAATGAGTTGAAAAACCTGAAAAGCAAAGGTCATACACACAAGGTTTAATCCAGTCCACATGCACTCACACATGCAAACATTAGCAGACGCAAACAGACATGCTCAAATGCTCTTCCGACCTACACGCTCGCTGCGGCCCTTACTGGAGACGGTGAAGAACGTGCTTCGACGCGTCTTCTGGCTGCCGCTCCTTGGTGCCGGATGGCAGATTCTGGGGAAATCGGTTTCCTCGGGACCTGTGAGATGACAGAAAGCAATCAATGAGCGGCAGTCTGACGGCTGAGACTTGTCCCCCCTGTGGCCCGATAAATTTTCTACCCAAAATCCCATAGAGGACAGAGAGTAAAGTTTTTATAGCTGTTCTACCTAACTGACTACATGCCAGGGCAGGGCACCTCTGATCATAAGTGGTACAACATAAGTACGCACAATATAGGCGGCGCATACAGTGGAAGCATATGGTGTAAGTACACAAAATATAAAGCGGCACATACAGTGGAAGCATACAGTGTAAGTAGACAAAATATAAGGCGGCGCAGTTACCTACGGTGTAAGTACACCAAATATAGGGCAGCACATACAGTAGAAACATACAGCGTAAGTACACAAAATATAAGGCGGCACATACAGTGGAAGCATACAGCGTAAGTACACAAAATATAAGGCGGCACATACAGTGGAAGCATACAGCTTAAGTACACAAAATATAAGGCGGCACATACAGTGGAAGCATACAGCTTAAGTACACAAAATATAAGGCGGCACATACAGTGGAAGCATACAGCGTAAGTACACAAAATATAAGGCGGCACAGTTACCTACAGTGTAAGTACACAAAATATAAGGCGGCACAATTACCTACAGTGTAAGTACACAAAATATAAGGCGGCACATACAGTGGAAGCATACAGCGTAAGTACACAAAATATAAGGCGGGGCAACTACAGTGTAAGTACACAAAATATAAGGCGGCACAATTACCTACAGTGTAAGTACAATAGAAACCAACACAGGTACATGCAATATAAGAAGGAAGAAGAGACTGCCGGGTGACTGCGGCTATAGCTCCGGCCCCGAAGGCGAGCTCCTCGGGGGAAAGATCCGTGACGATGTCGGGTCGAAGGAGGCCGATGACGCGAAGGTCACGAGCGTGCGGACGTCGGTCAGAACTGCCCTGCCCGGCAAAGGCTCCGCTGAGGCTGAGGACAAACCCTCTCCCTTTACCTCCGGACGGCCTAGCCCGCTACAGACCTCTCTGCTAGTCTGACATCAGATTTCCCCCCGTTATGGCAAAGGTTTTTCCCCTCCCCCCGACCGCCGGCCCCGACACTTAGCTTTTGGAAGACGAGAGGACGAAATCCATCGGCGGTCGGATGTGGACGTTGAGAGGTTCTCCGCGTGTGCTTCGGTGCTGCCGTTTCCAAACTTTGGCTACAAACTTCCTCGGGGTACCGAAGGCAAAACGGAAAATGTGATTATTGCCCATGAAAAGAGTTATCCCCGGGACTCCTCTGCACTGCTGCCCCGGCTCACCTCGAATCTTGATTTGACTCGGGAGGCTTCCCGGAAGATCCCTGCAAAGAGAAAAGGTACACGCTCGGCATGCTGCTGCATAATATTCACTTATGAGTCGACCTGCCTAAACACCGACTCACCTGCTCTCCTCTGTTCCTTGGTAGGCCTAGGGCAGTGACAGCACCTGCAAAGAAGCAAAGTAGAAAAGCATGCTGAGATACTGGGAAAAAAAAAAACCTCCCTAATCTGACGAGTGTGCCACACCTATACCTTAAGCTTGCACCCACCTGGCATGGGCTTGCTCCGCCCAGATGGATTGCAAGTGGACCACCTAAAACGAAAAAAACAATAGATGCTTAGAGCTGCACCAGAAAGTGAAACGTCAGCAATAACAACTGCTTCTGTACGCTACTCAATGCTCACCTTGCCCATACAGCCTTAACTGCTGCTCTCTGCCTTGACTTCCTAAAAAGAAAGACAAAGAACAGTGCTGTAACAGAGTCACACTTGACACTCCCCCTGCAGAGACAAACACTGACTGACCTGCTAAGGGGAATCCCCATAGCAAGGATGGGGCGGTCTGCCCAGGACTTTATCCATCTGCATCTGAATGACAGTTAAGACAAAAGTCAAAGGGGTGCAGGACAACTTAAGAGCTCCAGATATCTTGGGTCCATCTAGAAAACCCATCTAGAGGCCAACTACACCCCACATTACAAACTGAAAGTCCCCAGGATTTTTTCTACTGCACCGGCTATGGGGCAGGGCAGAGCAGCTCCGGCACAAACCTGTGCAGACACCCGTGACACAGGACAGGACAAACAACGGGCACACAAGAGGGACAGAAAGCACTTGGCAAGGAAAATGACTGCAGAGACTGAGAGAATGCAAAATGAGATGGCAGAGGTGAGAATGACAGCAAGCTGATGGGGCTCAGAGAACCCTGGAGGAAGGAGATGCTAACTGAATGATTTATTCCAAGAACTGCAAAGATGCATTTCTGAGAATGCTACGGTCAGAATCCTCTACCTGACCTCACATTCTAACAAGTCCTAATCCGCCATAATGGATCCTTGCGGAGCGCAGCTGTCCGTACAGCTCAGAACAAGACCTGAGAAGACATCTGACCGGATGCTTCTGAAGAGAGAAGTGGCTCTGATGCCTGCCTGCGTTGACAAGTCACAAGTTCTATGGCATTGGTGCCAGACTACAGTATGCAGAGATCAGAGATGCTAAGAATGATGCAAAGGTATCTGAAAGGCCCCTCAAGGGCCTAAGGTAAAAGACACGAGACACCCAAACAACACAGAATGCACGATAGACAAGTGACACCAAACACCGGGACTGCTCTGCCCTGCGCACCTCAGCTCTGTCATCAAAAGTGAGACTTTCCTTTGAGGTGGCCTAAGGAGCCGCTTCATGGACACCTCCAGCTCCAAAGCCGACTTAAAAACCCCTCCCAGATGGTCCCAACCCACCACCCCACTTTCATCCCCTCTGTGGGTCTTAGCCCTCTACTTATCTCTCAGACATCTGGGGGTGCCAATCCGTGCCGGTTGCAAAAGGTGACTGCGACATCTGGGGAGCTCCTGCTGGCACTTTGTTCAACATCCAGCTGGTTCATAGTCAGCTACATTAAAGAAAACCAAATATCAATGCATGATCTCAGCAGCACAGGGGCCAAAACCCAACAATTCTGATACTCACCGTTCTCATAAGAATGCCCCGCTCCTTGGGCCCCACGCTTCAGGCTCTCTCGGAGGCTGACACCATTGTGGGAGGGTGCACCTGGGTTAAGGGGAGACAAGGTGACGTTGCATTGCTGAAACCTGAGTGGACCGTCGCTCCTTCTCCCTACTTCCCAGATTCACCTCATCTGCTCGGCTGTTGCCAAAGGCTACGGGGTGACAGCTTTAAAAAGGAAAGGCAGATGCTTCATCACTGAGTTCCATAATATCTCCAGAGGGCTCACAGGAGCGACAAACCCGGTGCGTCGGTCGGTTGATGTCCGGGCTTGGCATACTCCCAGGGGAGCACCTAATGCACACAAACAAGAACAGAGGCTTAGAGTCGCACCACCAAGGGAGACTTGAGCAACAACTGCTTCCGTACACTACTCAATGCTCACCTTGGCCACCTCACCTGGAGAGCTGATATCCAGCTTTACTTCCTAAAAAGAAAGACAAAACAGTGCTGTAACAGAATCAAAATTTACACTCCCCCTGCAGCAGAGGCAAACAGTGACTGACCTGTTCGGGGAAACCTCCCCTCCCGGGATTCGGCGCTCTGGCACAGATTTGATCCATCTGAATCTGAAAAAACAATTAGCACAAAAGTCAAAGTGTTGCAGGATAACTTAAGAGCTCCACACATCTTGTGGCCATCTAGGAATACCAACTCAAATCCAACTACACCCCACAATTACAAATTTCAAGTCCCCGCAACTTGGCCTTTTGCACCAAGCTATGCAGCAGGGCAGAGCAGCTCCGGCACAAACCTGTGCAGACACCCGTGACATAGGACAGGACGTGACAAACAACGGGGACACAACAGGGACAGAAATCTCTTGGCAAGGAAAAGGACTGCAAGGACTGAGAGAATGCAAACTGAGATGACCGAGGGTAGACCGATGGTGGGCTGATGAGGCTCAGAGAAGCCTGGAAAAAGATGCTAGCTGGATGATTTACTCCAAGAACTACAAAGATGGATGCCCGAGAATCCTACGGTCATAATCCTCTCTACTGTCAGAATTCTCTACCTGACCTCACATTCTTACAAGTCCTAATCTGCCATAATGGATCCTTGCAGAGCGCAGCTGTCCATACAGCTCAGAACAAGACCTGAAAAGACATCTGACCGGATGCTTCTGAAGAGAGATGCGAGTCTGATGCCTGGCTGAGCTCCAGAGTCAAAAGTTCTATGGCGCTGATACCAGGCCAAGGAAGGCAGGGATCACAGATGCTAAGACTGATGCCAGGGCTGCTGATAGGCCCCTCAAAGGCCTAGGGTAAAAGACATGAGACACCCAGACAACACAGAACTCACGATTGACAAGTGACACGACACACAGTGGGACTGCTCTGCCCTGTGCACCTCAGCGTAGTGATCAAAAGTGATGCTTTCCTTTTACAGGGCCTAAGGGGCGGCTTCATGGACATCTCCATCTCCAAAGCCAAATGCAAGTTCCCTCCCGGTGGGTGCCTACCCAGCACCCCACTTTCATCCCCTCTGTGAGTCATAGCTCTCTACTTATCTCTCAGAGAGGTGGGCGTGCCGATCCGTGTCAGGTGAGAAAGAAAGCGGATGCGCCGTCTGGAAAGTCCCTTCGGACGCCAGGCTATTGTCTCTTAGCCTGTCAAGAGAATGCAAACCAAATATCAGTGCACAATGGTAGCAGTACAGCAGCCAAAACCTGACAATTTTGCTACTCACCCTTCTCCAAAGAATTCCCAGCTCCCTGGGCCGCACGCTTGTGGCTCACTCGGAGGCTGTCGCCATTGTGGCAGCATGCACCTGGGTTAAGTGGAGAGAAGGTGATTGGGTATTGCTGAGACTTAAGTGGAATCTCACTCCTCCTCCCTACCTCCCCCACTCACCGCAACTCCTCGGCCGTTCCTGAGGGCTACCGGGAAGGGACCGTGGAACAGAAGATTTGAAGGCTTCACCTTCACAGACTCCTGTAATACTTCCACAGGGCTCACACGTGCAGGAAACCCGGTGCATCGGCCGATTGGTGACGGGGGCTGGACAGACTCAGAGTCAATTGCCTAAACCACACAAACAAGAATGGTTGTTTAGAGTTGCACCAGAAAAATGAGACTTGAGCAATAACAACTGCTTCTGTACGCTACTCAATGCTCACCTTGCCCATACAGCCTTGACTGCTGCTCTCTGCCTTGACTTCCTAAAAAGAAAGACAAAGAACAGTGCTGTAAACAGAGTCACACTTGACACTCCCCCTGCAGAGACAAACACTGACTGACCTGCTAAGGGGAATCCCCATAACAAGGATGAGGTGGTCTGCCCGGGACTTTATCCATCTGCATCTGAAAGAAAGGACAAAGGTCAAAGTGCTGCAGGATAACTTAGGAGCTCCACACATCTTGTGGCCATCTACAAATCCCATCTAGAGACCAACTACACCCCACATTACAAATTTCTAGTCCAAACAACTTGGCCTTTTGCACCAAGCAATGCAGCAGGGCAGAGCAGCTCCGGCACAAACCTGTGCAGACACCCGTGACACAGGACAGGACGTGACAAACAACGGGGACACAACAGGGACAGAAATCTCTTGGCAAGGAAAAGGACTGCAAGGACTGAGAGAATGCAAACTGAGATGACCGAGGGTAGACCGATGGTGGGCTGATGAGGTTCAGAGAAGCCTGGAAAAAGGTGCTAACTGAATGATTGATTCCAAGAACTGCAAAGATGGATGCCCCAGAATCCTACAGTCATAATCCTCTCTACTGTCAGAATTCTCTACCTGACCTCACATTCTTACAAGTCCTAATCTGCCATAATGGATCCTTGCAGAGCGCAGCTGTCCGTACAGCTCAGAACAAGACCTGAAAAGACATCTGACCGGATGCTTCTGAAGAGAGATGCGAGTCTGATGCCTGGCTGAGCTCCAGAGTCAAAAGTTCTATGGCGCTGATACCAGGCCAAGGAAGGCAGGGATCACAGATGCTAAGACTGATGCCAGGGCTGCTGATAGGCCCCTCAAAGGCCTAGGGTAAAAGACATGAGACACCCAGACAACACAGAATGCACAATAGACAAGTGACATAACACACACCAGGACTGCTCTGCCCTGCGCACCTCAGTTCTGACATCAAAAGTGACACTTTGCTTTTTTGTGCCCTAAGAGGCCACTTCATGAACACTTCTATCTCCAAGAACAACTCAAAATCCCCTCCCGATGGGTCCCAACCCAGCACCCCACTTTCATCCCCGCTGCAGGTCTTAGCCCTCTACTTATCTCTCAGAGATCTGGGCATGCCAGGCTGTGTCAGGTGCACAAGAAGGCCACCTCGCCATCTGGGAAGTCCCTCCTGACACCAGACAATTGTCTCTTAGTCTGCCAAGAGAAAGGAAACAAAATATCAGTGCACGATCTCAGCAGCACAACAGCTAAAACCCAACAATTCTGATACTCACAATTCTCCTGAGAATGCCCGGGTCCTCAGGCCCCACATTTCAGGCTCACTCGGAGGTGGACACCATTGTGGCAGGGTGCACCTGGGTTAAGGGGAGACAAGGTGATGTGGCATTGCTGAAACCCAAGTGGACCCTCGCTCCTTCTCCCTACCTCCCCGACTCACCGCGTCTCCTCGGCTTTGCCAAAGGCTACCCGGGTGACACCTTTAAATAGGAAAGGCAGAGGCTTCATCACTGAGTCCCGTAATATCTCCAGAGGGCTCACAGGAGCGGCAAACCCCGTGCGTCGGCCGGGTGGTGACAGGGCTTGGCATACTCCGAGGGGACCGCCTAAAGCATGCAAACAAGGACAGAGGCTTAGAGTTGCACCACAAAGCGAGACTTGAGCAACAACTGCTTCTGTACACTACTCAATGCTTACCTTGGCCACCTCACCCTGACTGCTGATATCCAGCTTTACTTCCTAAAAAGAAAGACAAAGAACAGTGCTGTAACAGAGTCCCACTTTACAATCCCCCTGCAGCAGAGGCAAACACTGACTGACCTCCTCGAGGAAACCTCCTCACCCGGGGTGGAGTGCTCTGGCACAGATTTAACCACCATGAATCTGAAAAAACAGTTAGGGGACAAGTCAAAGTGTTGCAGGATAACTTAAGAGCTCCAGATATCTTGTGTCCTTCTACAAATCCCATCTAGAGGCCAACTACACCCCACATTACAAACTGAAAGTCCCCGGGACTTCTCCTTTTTGCACCAAGCTATGCAGCAGGGCAGAGCAGCTCCGGCACAAACCTGTGCAGACACCCGTGACACAGGACAGGACAAACAACGGGCACACAAGAGGGACAGAAAGCACTTGGCAAGGAAAATGACTGCAGAGACTGAGAGAATGCAAAATGAGATGGCCGAGGTGAGAATGATGGTGAGCTGATGAGGCTCAGAGAACCCTGGAAAAAGATGCTAACTGAATGATTTATTCCAAGAACTGCAAAGATGGATCTCTAAGAAAGCTACGGTCAGAATCCTCTACCTGAGCTCACATTCTTACAAGTCCTAATCTACCATAATGGATCCCTGCGGAGGGCAGCTGTCCGTAGAGCTCAGAACAAGACCTGAAAAGACATCTGACCGACCGGATGCTTCTGAAGAGAGAAGTAGCTCTGATGCCTGCCTGCATTCCCAAGTCACAAGTTTTATGGCCAGACTACAAAATGCAGAGATCACAGATGCTAAGAATGATTCCAGGGTTTCTGAAATGCCCCTCAAAGGCCTGAGATAAAAGACATGAGACACCCAAACAACAGAGAATGCACAATGGACAACTGACACAACATACACCGGGACTGCTCTGCCCTGCGCACCTCAGCTCTGTCATCAAAAGTGAGACTTCTTTTATGTGGCCTAAGGAGCCTCTTCATGGACACCTCCATCTCCAAAGTGGACTTAAAAGCCCCTCCCCGGTGGGTCCCCACCCAGCACCCCACTTTCATCCCCTCTGTGGCTCTTGGCCCTCTACTTATCTCTCAGACATCTGGGGGTGCCAATCCATGCCGGTTGCAAAAGAAGGCGGCCTAGACATCTGGGAAGCTCCTGCTGTGGCACTGTTGTTCAACACCATCCTGTTGTTTCTTGGTCAACTAGGTTTAAGAAAACCAAACATCAATGCATGATCTCAGCAGCACAGGGGCCAAAACCTAACAATTCTGATACTCACCGTTCTCATAAGAATGCCCGGCTCCGGGGGCCCCACGCTTCAGGCTCGCTCAGAGGCAGACACCAGTGTGGCAGGGTGCACCTGGGTTAAGGGGAGACAAGGTGATGTGGCATTGCTGAAACCTGAGGGGACCCTCGCTCCTTCTCCCTACTTCCCCGGCTCACCGCGTCTCCTCGGCTGTTGCCAAAGGCTACCCGGGTGACAACTTTAAACAGGAAAGGCAGAGACTTCGTCACTGAGTCCCGTAATATCTCCAGAGGGCTCACAGGAGCGGCAAACCCGGTGCGTCGGCCGGGTAGTGACAGGGCTTGGCATACTCCGAGGGGACCGCCTAAAGCACGCAAACAAGGACAGAGGCTTAGAGTTGCACCACAAAGCGAGACTTGAGCAACAACTGCTTCTGTACACTACTCAATGCTTACCTTGGCCACCTCACCCTGACTGCTGATATCCAGCTTTACTTCCTAAAAAGAAAGACAAAGAACAGTGCTGTAACAGAGTCCCACTTTACAATCCCCCTGCAGACACAAACAGTTACTGACCTGCTCGAGGAAACCTCCTCACCCAGGGTGGGCTGCTCTGGCACAGATTTAACCACCATGAATCTGAAAAAACAGTTAGGAGAAAAGTCAAAGTGTTGCAGGATAACTTAAGAGCTCCAGATATCTTGTGTCCATCTACAAATCCTATCTAGAGGCCAACTACACCCCAAATTACAAACTGCAAGTCCCCGGGACTTCTTTTGCACCGGGCTATGCAGCAGGGCAGAACAGCTCCGGCACAAATACGTGCAGACACCCGTGACACAGGACAGGACGTGACAAACAACGGGGACACAACAGGGACAGAAAGCACTTGGCAAGGAAAATGACTGCAGGGACTGAGAGAATGCAAAATGAGATGACCGAGGTGAGAATGATGGTGAGCTGATGAGGCTCAGAGAACCCTGGAAAAAGATGCTAACTGAATGATTTATTCCAAGAACTGCAAAGATGGATCTCTGAGAATGCTACGGTCAGAATCCTCTACCTGAGCTCACATTCGTACAAGTCCTAATCTGCAATAATGGATTCTTGTGGAAGGCAGCTGTCCATACAGCTCAGAACAAGACCTGAGAAGACATCTGACCGGATGCTTCTGAAGAGAGAAGTGGCTCTGATGCCTGCCTGGAAAGTATGGATGGTGATACACCTGGAGACATGGCCTCAAAAAACACCTGACTCGATGCTTCTGAGATGAGACTCAGACCTGGCTGAGCCCACCTGTAAAAGAACAAATGACATCGGCATTGTGCCGAGAAGTGCGAGCGTTCGAGAACCTAGAGATGACGGCTGATGCTTGTGATAAGGGCCTCGAGAGGAAAAGGCAGAGATATCTGATCCAAGGGCCTCCAAAGGCACATTAGGGCACACGGTACACCGGACAACACGACGCAGACCGGAACTGTTCTGCGCTGCGCGCCCGACAGCTGCGATCAAAAGTAGAGCCTCTCCCTTTAACTGTCCTAAGGGGCCTCTTAGAGGACATCCCTTTACCCTCTGCTAACTTTTAAATCTGTCCCAGCAATTTCCAACCCATTACTCTCCTACCCTCCCATCTCCAGGCTGTGGCCCCCAACTTATCTTTTGGATGACCGGTGATGTGAATTGGACCTGAAATGAGCCTGCCTCAGAAGGCCCCGTGATGGCCTGTTAGCCTCTCGCTCAGCTACAATAAAGAAAACCAAAAACAACGTATGAGTTTAGTGTTACGTGGGCCAAATCCCAGCAAGTCAGCTACTTGCCCTCTCCTGAGTGTGCCTAGGTCTTGAGTCTCCAGCTTCATCCTGAGTCCAAGGCTGTGCCTGTTATCCTGAGTGGCACCTGGGTTAGAGAAAGGCAAAGTTACGTGGCATTTCTGTGACTGCAGTGGATGAGCTTGTGTGTTGTAAGACATGTGAATGCCTCTGCTACGCTTGTGAAAAGCCTTGGGGGGGCCCTCAAATAGATACCATTTCTCACCCTGCTGCCTTCAACCTCCCCCCAGTAACTCCTAACCAGATACCTGCTCACCTTCCCTCTCCTTGTCACAATCCTCAACTCACCTGAGGCCACAATCTCAAACATTATCTTTGACACTGGGCAGATGCCTTTTGTGACACAATTAATCTGCTGAAAAAAGTGTTGTACTTGACACAACCTGGAACTTCTGGAAGCTGTGCTCCTCCTAAAAGGATAAAGAAGAAAATCAACAAAATAAGAACAAAAGCAGAAATTACAAAAGCCCTTTACCACCCCTAAACACACAACCCAAAATCATGAACTTAAATACTCTCTGTGTCCAATGCTGTTTACTTCAGAGTATCTTCAAAGCCTCTATAACTTCAGATGCCTGCTAAAAACCAGCTGAGATAAGCCCAAAAAGCCTCTTCTCTGAAATGAGAGACCTCTTATCACAGATGATCCCAGACAGCCAGAGAGGGAATAAAGCCCCTCAGCCAAGGCTGGGGTTAATATACCCCTGATTGTGCCCACCTCTCGTTCCCATGGCACCCAGGAAAAGGGAGGGGGCAAAACCCACCGGGTATAAAAGCCCTCAGAGCAGCTGCTGCTGTTTGGCTCCTCTGACTTGAATTTGAGGGGAATAAATAGTTTGATTCAGGAGATAACTCTGCAGGGAAATAACAGCAGTTTCTTTTTTTGCTACAGCTACTGTGAGGAAAAGGGCAAAAAGCAGGTAAGAAATAAAGCTTTATATTCAGGCAGCAGGGCTGGGAAGCTAGGTAATTTGCTATCAACTTACATATTTAGTCCTTAGTAACTATTAGGTTTTGCTGCATGTGTGACTAAGTACGGTGGAGAGGGAGACTAGTTTTACAAATGGCCAAAATCTCCTTGGGACCTCTAATTACAACTATCTATGTTATGACTAAAAAAGGAAAACAATGTATTCCTAGGCAGCATTAGGTGTAAGTATGTGCCAGGCTCACCCTCCTCTGAGATACTTGGTCCTAGGGTACAGATAGAGGTGGCCTGAAATGTAGTTCTAAACCATTAAAATGCTGAAAAAGGAAGAGCTTCCTTTGAGTCAAGCACTTAAAATGAGGAAATGGGGCAGTGGCTGCCACTAAAACTGATAAAAATGCAAATAAATCTCTGGTGCCCTTTAATTTAATCCCTTAAAATACTGGGGAAAGAGGGAGTTTCCTCACTATAAATCTCTGCAGTGATGAAAAAAGAGGGATTTTTCCCTCCATCCAATCCCTTAAGAAGGAGGAATGGCTGGGCTTCGCCCTCAATTTAAGCCTTAGGACATCAACAAGGGGGCTGTTACCCTTAATTCCAACTGATAAAAAACATCATCAAGGTTTTCTCCTTCTATTTAAACTAGAAAATGATGGAAAATTTGGATTCCCTGTCAATTAATACCCCTAAGTGCATAAAAAAGACAGGGATTCTTTCAACTGAGACCACTGAAATTGCAGGGAAAGCAGATTCCCTCACCGTTTGAACACCAAAAATAATGGAAAAGGAAGGTTTTTCCCTCGATTTAAACCCCTTTTCTCCCGATACTCCCTCTCTTTTCTGGGAGTGCTGTGGAGGGTCTGGGAGCTCTAGGAAGGGACTGACACAATAAAAGGGGAAAGTTGAAATCTCTCCCCTGGAACCCCACGTCCTGCCCAGGTGCTGCCGCTTAGCAAGAGGGCCCTTCCCTTGGCATTTTTTCGAAGCGCTGCTCTGTGCCCAGGTGGGTCTGCCTGCGCCGTGGTCCCTTGCTGAATGTTCCGACCGTGGTTCCTAGAGGGACGCTTGGGGGACCTCTGTTAGCCCCTCTGGACTGGTGGCTCCATGTGTGGGTGTGCCCGGGTAACCCTCTGACAATGGTCGGTCGCACAGGTGACCGCTACACCTTGGAGTGGGAGGTGAGGTGAAGAAAGGTCCTGTGGGGAGTTCCCACAGGAGTGGGAGTTCCTGTGGGGAGTTCCCACACAGCCCTTAAACAATGGGTTGTCGGACTTTCCTTTCCAAGGAAATTGATGGTCTTTCCTCTCTGTGTGCCCGTGGCCAAAACTGGGATTAGGCCTCCAAAACTGCAGACAGTGAACGATTTCTCACAGACTGCAGCTGCCTTTTTGGAGGGTGTGTACTCTGACCCTGGCCATAATTGTCAAAATTATATAAAGAGTCCTAAAATGGCTTTGAAAAAGCCCCAAAAATACCCTAAAGAATCCCAGAAAAGTCCTAAAAAACGTTCCAAAATCCCCGAAATATCTTTAAAAGTCCTGGAAAAAAAACTCCGAATTCTACCTCTTACTCTCTAGCCTTCAGAAGTTGTCCCTACCCTTTTTAGAGTGGGTTTTCTTGTCCTCTCAGAGTTCTGTCGTTGTCCTGGTGTGAGGCTTGCTGTCTTGTCCCACCGGGAGGGTTCCGGGGTGATCTCGCTGTTCGGGTTGCTGTGTTGTGCTGCTGTTGAGGGAAAAGGCTGTTGTTAGGGGGGCTGGTTAGGGTGAAGTTAGGGCTGAGGTAAGGGGTGGTACGCCTGTACACAAACTTACCTCCTAAGGTGTACCCTGTACCCCTGATCTCCACTGGACTGGCCAGCCCTCAAGCCCTCTCCCTTTACCCCTCAACCCCTCCTTCTGCCCCCCAGCCCTCAGGGCCTGTGCATCACCCTTGAGCCCCTTCTCTGCTGCCCCTCGACTCCTGTGTTTCATCCTGAATCCCTCTCCTTTGCCCCTCTTCCCCCAGCTTCTCCGTGTGCCCTCTGGCTGCGCCTGCCACCCTCGGCATCTCTGTGTGTCGCCTGCTGTACCCCTGTCCCTGTTCCTCCCTCGGCTCCCGGCCTCTGTCACCCTCGAGCCCCTGCGGTGCCCCTCAGCCTCTGTGTGTTGTGCCATGAAAAGACCCTAAAAACCCCCAATCTTAAAAATGTCCTAAAACCCCTTCAAAATACCCTTAAAATACACTAAGAACACTGTACTTTTAAAAAACACCTAAAACACCCCAAAAATCCCTAAATATACCCTAAATAGTCCTAAAAGAGCTGAAAAAATACCCCAAAAATCCTTAAAATTCCCTGGTAAGACCTTTAAAAAAAACCCCTAAATATTCCCTTAAAAACAGTAAAAATACCCTAATCCTTATAAAGTCCTCATATACCCTCAATAGTCCTAAAAAAGCCCCAAGAACACCCAACACCCCCCTAAGAAATGCTAAAAAGTGCTAAGAAAGCCCTTAAAATACCCTAACAAAATCATTTAAAAGCCCTAAAAGTATCCTACACATTCCCATAAAGTCCCTAAAAAACTCCCACCAAAAAACCTTAACATTTCCTTTTCAGGCCCTGAAAAGAACACTAAAAAAACCCCTACAAAACTACACAGTCACCAGTTCCTACCTTTCACTCTCTAGCCCACAAACATCATTGCTACCTTTTTATTACGGTTGCTGCCTTGTGCTGCTGTTGGGGAAAGCTGGTGATGTTTAGGGCTGGGGAGAGGGCTTCTGCACCTGTCGCCTAACCTTACTTGCTACTCTGTGTCTTGTCCTTTTTACCCCTAACCTGCAGTGTGTGCTGTCCACCTGTCAAACCACCCCTCTTTGCCCACATGTCTTTGTGTCACCCCCAGCCCTCCAACTTTGTCCCTTGGCCCCCTGACCTTGACTGCAAGCTCTCCACCTGGGTAGGGGCGGTTTTTAGGGTGAGGGTAGGGGTGGTGGGAGGGCTGGTTCACTTGTTACTCTCAAGCATCCCCCACTTTTCCCCTCAAGGCATCCGCTCCCCCTCAGCCTCTTCTTGTCAGCCTCAAGTTCCCCACTGCAGCCTCTCAGCATCTCTGTGCCACCCCGGAGCCATCCACTTGCTCCTAAAGACCCCTTCCACCTCTCAGCTGCCCCCATCCTCTGTGTCACCCTCCAGCCCACCCCCCTCAGCCCCTTGTGACACCCTGCAGCCCAGAGACACTGTCCCTGCCTGTCCTCCAAGCTGCACTGTCCTCCAAGAGTTCAGGCTCCCACTGGCTGCTGGAGGGGATTAACAGGTGGGTGGAGACATGGCTGCAGCAGGGAGGGTGGTGGGGAGGGGTGAAGGGTGGAGTGAGGGATGGGGCAAGGGCAGGCTGGAAGATAGAGGAGGTGTTACGGGCAGAAAAAGGGATGCAGCAGTAGAGGGCTGAGGTGAGGAGGTAAGGCTTGGGAGGAAGCACCCCATAACCCTGAGACCAAACCTGCAGGCGACAAGAACTGGGAGTGCCAAATGCCATCCCGGTAAGGAAACTGGGATGGTGAGCTTTGTTTCCCGTGGAAAAAGGGCTGGCATTCGTGTCCGTGGGCCTGCACCGGCCCGAGACCTTTGGTGCCGAGTGGGCTGCCGCTTCCTAAAATTCCAAACGGCGCAGATGAGACGGGAGGTTGGGAGTTTAACTTAGGGAAGAAACCAATTTTGGATTTAGCTGAAGTATACTGTTTAAGCTTTTGTAGTCTGTTAACTTCTGTGCTTCCAAAAAGTCCTGCAGAGAGAACAAAGGAAATTCATGGCTACTTAGAAAGAAATGCAACCATCCAAGCTGAAGAGAGATAAAGAGAGGGGCCCCCCACCAACCCTGGGGCTGAAGCGGATGGAAAAAAAGGGTGTGGGTTACAAACATGTCACTAAAGAACTGCACAAGCTCAAAAACTTTGATAAGACCGTCTAATGAACGTGCGTATGTCTTCTATGAATATGCAATGGGTTAATTGACAAAATAGACTTGGTCTTTCCCAGGGAAATAAAACTCACCAGCCCAGGTTCCTGATGTTAATTTGAAGGAGGCACTAGGCACTGTCAAAGAAGCCCAAATTGGCAGTGGTGGCAGCTTGAGTCTGGGAGGCATCCAGAACCGTGCAGAATTTCGGGAGGCGGCCGCCCACTTACGTCCACAGGCCCCTGAACACAAAGGCTGGCCCTTTTCCCTGGGAAACAAAACTCAGCGGCGCAGGTACGTGAAGTCAGTTTCCAGGAGATGCTTGGGACTGTCAAAGAAGCCAGAGCTCCCAATGGTGCCAGGCTGGGTCTGGGAGGCATCCTGTGCCATTTGGAATTTCAGGAGGTGGCCGCCCAGGGCCACAGACCCCTGAACACCAAGGCCAGTCCTTTTACCTGTGAAAGAGAACTCATCAGGCCAGGTTCCTGATAGAAGTTTGCAGGAGGTGCACGGGACAGTCAAGGCAGCCTGCGTAGGAGGTGGTCGGTAGTGGGAGACATACGGTGCAGTTCAAAATTTCAGGAGGCAGCCACCACTGAGGGGTAAGAATCCTACACCTATCTTGGCACTTGTACAAGTCCTAATCGGCTATAATAGATTGTTGTGGTGCACAGCTGTTGAGAACAGCTCAGAACAAGACCTTAAAAGACATCTGACTGGATACTTCTAAAGAGAGATGCTATGCCATGCCTGCCCAGGCTCCTGAGTCAAGGATTCGAAGGAATCAGCACTGAGCCCAGGAACACAGAGATCGGAGTTGCAAAGACACCTGGGTTGCTGATGAGCCCCTCAAAGGACTAAGGCAAAAGACATGTGACACAAGACACAGAAGGCAGGATAGACAGGTAACACGTTGTGCACTGGGACTGCTGTGCCCTGAGCACCTCAGCACTGCGAGACTTTTGCTTTATGTAGCCTAAGGGGCCACCTCTTGCACATCACCCCCCTCCAAGGTTGCTGCTCTAGAAGCCCCCCCCCGCCCAGCACCTCGCTTTCATCCCCTCTGGGTGTCATAGCCCACGACTTATCTCTTGGACGTCCGGGGAGGAGAATCTGCATCTGGTGAGAAGGAAGGCTGCCTCTCCTGCTGGGAATTTCCCGCAGTCCCTTGGCTGTGGGAACAAGTCTGCTACTCACCATTCTCCTCAGAATGCCCGGCTCGGAGGCCTGCGCTGTCATCGCAGGGTCTGCCTGGGTTAAGAGGAGACAAGGTGATTTGGCACTGCTGAAACTTGAGGGGACTCTGGCTCCTCCTCGCTAGTTCCCCAACTTACAGCATCTCCTGGGCTGTTTCTGAAGGCTCCCCAGGTGACACCTTCAAATGGAAGAGGTCTAGGCTTCATCAATGAGCCCTGTACTCCTTCCTGAGTTCCCGTGAGAGCGACGAACAAGGTGTGTTGGCCCATTTTTTATTCTCGGCACAACATGCATGGACCATCTAAAACACGCAAGCGATAATGGATGCTTAGAGTTGCATCAGAAACACAGGTAGACAAATACGTAAGTTTTAAACAACAAAACTCCAAAAAAACTCCACCAGAAAACCCAGCTCCAATTACCTATAACCACCTACCTAATATAAAAACAAAGACCCCATGTCCAATCCCCCTAATAAAACCTGTAAAATCTTTACCAAAAAATCCCTAAAACTAAAAAAAACCTTCCTGTTACCAAATAAAAGAAACATGTCTTTTGATCTATACAAAATCATTAACCTAACACATAAAAACCACAAAAATATAAAACCTTACTGAACAGCATTACATGCTAATTTCATTACAACATATAAAATTCCACCTATTTTTAACATAACAAAATCTAACTGCAATAAAACCTTAAAAACCTCAGTAAAAATAAAATTTGAAAATTCCATTATAACCTGAAAACTCATACACTACTCATATATGCTAAACATGGATTTTCTCCAAAAAAAATATTCCTAAAACCCAAATATCTCAAATAAACATTTAAAAGAGCTACTAGTACATAAAACAATTAAAAACCTGGCCTCAACTATCTAAAACCATGTATAATAACTCTTCTTAAAAAACACCCCAACAAATACCAATTACCACCTCAACAATACACCATCAGCAACACCCAACAACTCAAAATGCTGTCATTTCTGTCCAAAAAATAAACTAAAGCACCAAAAACAAAAAATACCCCACAAACCAGCAAAACCCACTCACCCTTTAACAACCCCATTTAACCTACACACATAACCAAAACAAATAAAAATTAACTATAAAGTATCATACCTTATTTAACTCCACCATTAAACACTGCTATACCAAGCTTAATTTTAAAAAAATCACAAAAACCAAATTACAAGTAGTAAATAACACCAAAAAATAAACCGACGCACTATATACCACCAAAAAATGCATAAAAGTCACATATAAATGCCCCTATTTATTAAACGGCACTGCCATTAAATATATTTACCTGTATGTATACATAAATGTATACATACAATTAAAATAGATTAATATGAGCATTAAACCGACACTATAATAAAATAAGACATCCTAAAGTGATCATATAATAGGATATCCGCTATCAGCCTCATCCAAATCCTCTCTAAACTATATTGCCAAACACAAACAACAGAAAAAAGTTCCATTTTTTACTTATTTTACCTAATGTCTCATGTATTAGCCAAAATGAAAAATTTGGTCAAAACTGTAATTTCTTCTTCTAAAGCTATTCAACTTTCTTCTCAAACTCTTAACTACTCCGATACAAAAAACCAAACTACCAAAACCCTCATGACAAAAAAATGCTCGTCACACGCCCTCTGCAATTCCTTCTGCCCCTGCCGCTGAATGGACGCAGCAATGAAAAAACGCACACCCGGAGGTCTCACGACACAGTGCGAAAAGCATGGAACGCTGTTTCCAGAAGACGCCCGAGGTATTACTTAAAGCTGTGGCTCGCTTACAGAGCAACACCAACAAATCCAACAGATAAAAAGCCTGCGTGGTCAGGGCTGGGTTTTTTTTTTTTCCCTTTTCTCCTTTCATTTACTTTGGCGAGAACGGTCCGAAGATGACAAGCGACAAGTGTCCCCCCAGCGCCCCTTGCCGGGACTCGCTCCCGGCTGGCGCCGCTCCGGGGGCGGGAGGCGCCGGGAAGACCACGCGAGCCAGGGGAACGGCGGCACTCGGCGCCCCGGGGTGGCCCGGCGATCCCGGCACCGGATGGAGCGTGACTCCCGGCAAGAAAGCGGCTCCGCCGGCACGCGGGGCCAGCGCCGCGCCGGGAGACTTCCACTCGCCTCCACCTGCCCGGCGGGGCTGGCACCGAGCCCGAGGGCCCCGGCGGCGCCTGGGCCCCGCGTCCGGAGTGGACAGAGCGGAACCGGCCGGAGCAGCGCAGCGCCCGTGCCGCCCCTCCCGCCCGCCGGCCCGGCGAAGCTCCCCTCGCCTCCGCACGGCTCTCGCCGGCGCGTCCCGCCCGCGCGCCACCCCGGAGCCGCCCCGACGGGACTTTCCGGCACGAGGTCGCTTCCGCCGCCTGGACAGGGGCGCGCGCGGGGGTCGGGGGGGTGCAGCCCTGTTCCGACGCTGCTCGCCCACCCCTGCCCGCTGCTCCCGGCCCGTGGAGCGCTGCGACCGCGCCCCTGCCGCCCGCCGAAACCAGCCCGCCGGGCCACCCTCGCTGCTGCCATCCACTTCAGTCATCGTGTCCTTTTGCACTCCTGAATCTCCTTCACCCCTCCCTTCTATGTACAGACACCGCCCCGCTCGCCGCTCGCTCCCCCCCCTCGCCTTCCCTCGCTCGGCAGCTGTTCTTCGCCCGCGCCCCTTGCATCCAGCGGCGAGGGACAGGGCGGTGGCTCGGGGGGTCTGCAGTACCGCTCTCTGTCCACAAGGTGGCAGACAGACCGTGGTCCTCGATTTTCCCCACCTTTTCCCGCGCCATGTTGAGAAGGTCAAGCGACTCCGCGACATCGGCGACACGCCACTCCAAATATGGCGGGAGCCATGAGAGGACCCGAGCAGAGAGAGGCGTTTCGTCGATGCCTGTCAGCAACCCGCCGCAATAAGCCCGCTCGTGGCGCCGCTGACCACACGGCCCGTGTTCGCGGCACTTGAAATCCCACACAAAATCCCTCCAGGGCCGCGTCGGAGTCGGCGTGTCGTGCAGGCAGCCCGTTTAGACAGACCGCGGTCCTCGATTATCCCGCCCTTTTTGCCGCCACCTTGAGAAGGTCAAGAGAGTCCGAGACACCCGCGGCATGCCACTCCCAACATGGCGGCCGCGCGGCTGCCTGCCGCTGCAGGGCTGCAGTACCGCGCTCTCCCACAGTGCGGCAGCACTGCCGCGCACCCCAGCCGGGGGCTGCCGCGCGCCTTGGGGCTGCGGGCAGGGAAGGCGGAAAAAAAGAACAGGGGCGATCCCCGCCAAAAACTCCTCTAAAATAAGTGCCCTAAAACAACCAGGAAAAAAAACCCCTGCCTCTAACCCAATAAGAACCAGAACTCCCCCCCCCCTCCAACCATTTCTTTTAAACAATATTGAAATATATTTTATTTTTATATTTTTCATATTTATATTCACATTTATATTTATAATGTCTATTTATGTATTTATATTTATAGTTTTCTATTCATATATAAATTTATATTCTATATTACTTCTATTTCTATTACTTTATTTATATATTTTTATACATATTTTATATATTGATTATGTATTTCTGTGTTCAGATTTTTACTTCTATAACACTAATATTATTTTTTAAAAAAACCCTGCCTCGACCCAAATAAAAGCCATGAAGAACCCCTTTTTTTAAACTGTATTTAAATTTTTTTTAAATTATATTTTTCATATTTATATTCACATTTACATTTAAAATGTATATTAATGTATAGTGTTATTTGTATTCTATATTACATATCTTATTATTATTTATATTTATTTATATTATATCTTGATTAACAAGATATATTGAATAACAATATATATTGAATAACAATAATATATATATTCATATTATTCTAAATAAAAACCCTGCCTCTAACCAAATAAAAACTTTAAAACCCCTTTCTTTTAAACTATATTTACATATTTTTATAGGTATATTTTTCATATTTTTATTCACATTTTTATTTATAATTTATATTGCCATATAATGTTATTTATATTCCATATTACATATCTTCATATTACTTGTAAATTATATTTATAGTTATAGTTATAGTTATATATCTTTATATATTTATTGTATATTTCTATATTTAGATTTACATTTCTACAATACTTATATTATTTAAAATAAAACCCCTGCCTCTAACCAAATAAAAGCCAAAGACACCTCTTTATTTAAACCATATTTAAACTTTTTTAAATAATTTTATTTTTCATAATTATATTGACATGTACATTTATAATTTTTATTTATTATATCTAGATATATATATCTAGATATATTTTATTTATTATATCTAGATATATAATTTATATACGTTATAGAGAATACCTTTTAATATAGGAATAGGTATATTATTTTTATATTATATATTTCTATTACTTATTTTTATTTATATTAAATATTTCTAGGTATTGGTATATATATTATATATTTGTATAGTTGGATTTAAAGTTTTATATTATTTATATTTATATTATATATAAAAAACCTAAGAACCTAATAAAAACAAAAAAATCCCCAATTTATTTTAAACTATATCTAAATATTTTTATATGTACAATCTCTATTTATATATCTTTGTATACATAATAGACTATCATTTTTATATATGTTACAATAATATACAATATATTATAGTTTTACCTATTTATCTATTTGCTTTCTATATTTATGTTTAGATTATAATTTATGTTTAGATTATAATTTATGTTTAGATTATAATATATAAACCCTAAAATATCCTTTTAAAGCAATGAGAAAAGCCCTAAAAAAATCCCGAAAAACCTGCTCAGCCCCCAACTCCTGTCACTCTCTAGACCACAAATATCATTGCTACCTTTTTATTAGGGTGGCTGCGTGCAGCTGCTGAGAGAGTTCTGGGGCTGTCCCACCATTAGGGTTGCTGCCTTGTGCTGCTGTTGGGGAAAACTGGTGACCTAGGAGTGCTGTTTATGGTGACCTTAGGTTGGGGGTGAGGGCTGCTGCAACTGTACCCTAACCCTACCTGGTATTCTGTGTCCTTTGCACCCCAAACCCTCAGTGTGAACTCTCCACCTGTCAAGCCTCCCCCTCTTTGCGCCTCAGCCCTCAATGTCTGTGTGTCACCCCCAGCCCCCCAACATTGTGCCTTGGCCCCCTGACCTCCACCGTGCACTCTCCACCCGCTTAGGGGTGGATTTTAGGGTGAGGTTAGGGGTGGTGTGAGTGCTGGCTCACCTGTCCCCCTCAAGCAGCCCCCACTTTTCCCCTCAAGGTGTCTGCTCCCCCTCAGCCTCTCCTTGTCACCCTCAAGTTCCCCACTGCAGCCTCTCAGCATCTCTGCGCCTGGAGCTATCCAGTTGCTCTTAAAGCCCCCTTCTGCCTCTCAGCTGCCCCCATCCTCTGTGTCACCCTCCAGCCCACCCCCCTCAGCCCGCAGCCCTTTGTGACACCCTGCAGCCCACAGACGTTGTCCATGCCTGTCTTATTTAGATGTTGTCCTGCTGCAAGAGCTGCGCTGTCCTCCAAGGGTTCAGGCTCCCACGTGCTGCTGGACGGGACTCACAGGTGGGCGGCAAGCGAAATAATGGATGGAGCAGGGAGCGTGGTGGGGAGAGGTGAAAGGCAGAGTGAGGGATGGAGCAAGAGCGGGCTGGAAAACAGAGTAAGTGTTAGGGGTGGAGAAGGGGATGCAGCAGTAGGGGGCTGAGATGAGGAGAGAAGGGTTAGGAGGAAGCACCTCATAAGTCCAAGACCAAACCTGCAGCCAACGAGAACTTTGAGTTACCTGGGAGCACCAAACGCCTTCGGCAAACCGATGTAAGGAAACTGGGGTGGTGAGTTTTGTTTCCCATGGAAAAGGGACAGCATTCGTGTCCATGGGCCTGCACCCTGCCCAGGACCTTTGGTCTTGAGTGGGCTGCCACCTCCGAAAATTCCAAACATTGCAGGTGAGACAGGGGCTTGAAACTTGGGGTAGCAGCCAATTTTGGATTTAGCTGGTGAAGTCTGCTGGTGAAACTTGTGTAGTCTGTTAATTGGTATACTTGCAAAAAGGCCTGCAGAGAGGACAAAAGAAGTTCAAGGCTACTTAGAAAGGAATGCAGGCATCCAAGCTGAAGAGAGATAAGGAGAGGGGCCCCCACCATCGAAAAAAGTGAATCTGGATTACAACTGAGTGGACGGCCTTGTCCCTGTGCGAGTAAAAGTTTGAGGTTTTGCCGGCAGCCATCGCCGAGTGCTGAGGGGCCCCCTGGTCGATAGGGCAACTTGGGATGGGTATAATTTTAACTCAAGTCTCGGGACAGAGCTGATGGCTCCTTTAGGACAACAATATTTACATGTAGAAGCAATTCCCTCACTTTCATCTCATTTTTATTTAATCCCCAATAATTCGATACATATCACAAGCAATGTGCAGTTCTGGATTTTCCCTGTACGCTATTTGTACAAAGGACTTGAACACAGAACGCAGTCGTGATTCAATTGAATAAATCCTGGTTTACATTTCAAAGGGTCGCGCTGTGAAAAACATGTTCACTCTGCTGTGAAAATTTAAAAAGTTTATTAAAGGACAATAGGAGACAAGCACCATGAAGCAAAGGTTATTAAACTATTTTACATTTTCCAGGAACTATTTTACGTGGCTCCTCCTCCGGTCCGCCTTTTAGAGCATGCATGTTTCTTGGCTGTGGTTTTGGCTCCTCTTCATCACTTCCAGTTTGGTCCTTGGTCCATATTTTATTCAGATGGAGAGTGCTGATAGTTGACATATCTGTAGCACGTGTCCTCATCCTGTGTTCATTGGATGTTATCTCATCCAAGCAGGCATTTAAACACAAGCACAGCTATTTCACTGCTATGTCTAAGCTTAATTAACAGTAGAAATAGAAGCTATATTTTTACAACAAAGTTACCTTAACATCGCACATATAGAATCCATTTTAATATATGTGAAAAGCCAATATTTTAGTATGTATCTAAAACATGGCACTAGCACTGCATTTCCAGATCTGGACTGCTCAGCTACCCTCGTGGCGACATTTAAGTATGTGTGCAGCCCCAATCACAGCCCTGCAGTGCTTACAGCTCCGGCCCTACAAGTCCCCTTTCTGAACATGGGTGCGTTTGGCCCACAACCCACAAACTTTATTTCACTACCAGCTATGTTTTTCCAGCTCCAGTGGAAGATTTCTCCAGCTCTGCTTCAGGGCAGGTTCTGCTGCCCTTCAAAGGGAAGCGTATTCATCTTGGCTCCAGCTCTGCAACAATTCAGCTCCCCCCTGAGGGCTGCTAGGCCCACCCCAACATCAATATCCCAGCCCCACCGTGACTGCAAATCCTGCTCTACAATCCCCTGTAACTGTGACAACTCCTGCATGAGTTCACCTCGATGCCCAAAAGTCCATTCTCAGGTCTAGATTCTTTTCCATTTTCATTCAAAGTCCCAGCCCTGCAGTCCACTTCCCACCCCACAGTGATTTCACCTCCAGCCCTACATTGGAAATCACAGACCTAGGCAAAATCCTGGCATCATTGGGATTTTAAAGCACAATGTTGCAGCTCCCATTTCAGATCCACGTGTCCATTTTCAGTCACTATACGAAGTACCAGCATCGATGTCCAGGGCCTACAATTATACTGGTGCGAGAACACTGGAGAATTGTAAAAACAAGACAGTTCCTACGCCGTGTCCAGCCCCAATGCCAGCCCTGCAGTGATGAAAGCACTGGCCCTAAAGACACCTTCACACACAGAGCAATTTCAGCTCTTGAGCCACAAGCTTTATTACACTGCCAACTCTTTTCTTCCAGCTCCAGCTCTGTGTTTCTCCAGCTTCAAAGGCCAGCGTCTTGGCCTTGGCTTCGGCTCTGCAACACTGCAGCACCCACCCGAGAGTCTCTAAGCCCACCCCACCATCAAGATTACAGCCCCACCATGATTTCGGGTCCCGCCCAACAATTCCCTGGCAGTGTGACAGGGCCAACAAAAGTTCACCTTGGTGCCCACAGCCCCATTCACTGATCTAGTATCTTTTCCATTATCATGCTAAATCCCAGCCCTGCAGTCCACTTCCCAGCCCCACAGTGATTTTGGCTCTATCCCTAGAGGTACCATCACACACCTAGGCAGTTACCCGCCATTGACGGGGCATACAGGCACAAGTTTACAGGGCCCTTTTCCACCCCACAGAACCTATTCTCCTTTCAGTCACAATACCCAGCCCCTGGATCCATGACACAGGCCTACAGTGGTTTCAGCACAAGAACAGTACAGCCTCTGCGGCAGCCCTGTGGTTGCTATGCTGTGTTCGTCCACGATCCCAGAGACGCAATGATGATAGCTGAAGGCACACAGCCCTTTCAGCTCTTGACCCACAAGCTTTATTTCACTGCCAGCTCTCTTCTTCCAGCTCCAGCTCTGTGTTTCTCCAGCTTCAAAGGGCAGCACCTTGGCCTCGGCTACAGCTCTGCAGCACTGCAGCTCCCACCAGAGAGTCTCTAAGCCCACCCCACCATCAAGATCACAGCCACACCATGATCTCAGGTCCCGCCAAACAATCCCCAGGCACTGTCACAGGGCTACCATAAGTTCAACTCAGTGCCCACAGCCCCATTCACAGATCTATTATCTTTTCCATTTTCATTCCAAATCCCTGCCCTACAGTCCACTTCCCAGCCCCACAGTGAGTCCTGCTCCATCCCTAGAGGTGCCATCACACACCTAGGCAGTATCCTGTCATCGACGGGGTTTTCAGGCGCAAAGTTGCAGGGCCCTTTTCCACTCCACACAACCTGTTCTACTTTTAGTCACAATATCCAGCCCCTGGATGCATGTCACAGGCCTACAGCGCTTTCGGCGCATAACCAGTACAGTCTCTGGGGCAGCCCTGTGGTTCCTATGCCGTGTTCAGCCCCGATCCCAGAGACGCAATGATGACACCAGCAGGCCCAGTGATTTCAGCTCTTTCAGCTCCTGACCCACAAGCTTTATTCCACTGCCAGCTCTCTTCTTCCAGCTCCAGCTCTGTGTTTCTCCAGCTTCAAAGGGCAGCACCTTGGTCTTGGCTCCGGCTCTGCAACACTGCAGCTCCCACCCGAGAGTCTCTAAGCCCACCCCACCATCAATATACACGCCTCACCATCACATATGGGCCTGCCCAACAATCCCCAGGCACGTAGACTGACCCTGCCTCATTTTGCCTCAATGCCAAGAGTCCGATTTCCAGCCCTTTAGATTCTTTTCCATTTTCATTCAAAGTCCCAGCCCCGCAGTCCACTTCCCAGCCCCACAGTGAGTCCTGCTCCATCCCTAGAGGTGCCATCACACACCTAGGCAGTATCCTGTCATCGACGGGGTTTTCAGGCGCAAAGTTGCAGGGCCCTTTTCCACTCCACACAACCTGTTCTACTTTTAGTCACAATACCCAGCCCCTGGATGCATGTCACAGGCCTACAGCGCTTTCGGCGCATAACCAGTACAGTCTCTGGGGCAGCCCTGTGGTTCCTATGCCGTGTTCAGCCCCGATCCCAGAGACGCAATGATGACACCAGCAGGCCCAGTGATTTCAGCTCTTTCAGCTCCTGACCCACAAGCTTTATTCCACTGCCAGCTCTCTTCTTCCAGCTCCAGCTCTGTGTTTCTCCAGCTTCAAAGGGCAGCACCTTGGTCTTGGCTCCGGCTCTGCAACACTGCAGCTCCCACCCGAGAGTCTCTAAGCCCACCCCACCATCAATATACACGCCTCACCATCACATATGGGCCTGCCCAACAATCCCCAGGCACGTAGACTGACCCTGCCTCATTTTGCCTCAATGCCAAGAGTCCGATTTCCAGCCCTTTAGATTCTTTTCCATTTTCATTCAAAGTCCCAGCCCCGCAGTCCACTTCCCAGCCCCACAGTGAGTCCTGCTCCATCCCTAGAGGTACCATCACACACCTAGGCAGTATCCTGCCATCGACGGGGTTTTCAGGCGCAAAGTTGCAGGGCCCTTTTCCACTCCACACAACCTGTTCTACTTTTAGTCACAATATCCAGCCCCTGGATGCATGTCACAGGCCTACAGCGCTTTCGGCGCATAACCAGTACAGTCTCTGGGGCAGCCCTGTGGTTCCTATGCCGTGTTCAGCCCCGATCCCAGAGACGCAATGATGACACCAGCAGGCCCAGTGATTTCAGCTCTTTCAGCTCCTGACCCACAAGCTTTATTCCACTGCCAGCTCTCTTCTTCCAGCTCCAGCTCTGTGTTTCTCCAGCTTCAAAGGGCAGCACCTTGGTCTTGGCTCCGGCTCTGCAACACTGCAGCTCCCACCCGAGAGTCTCTAAGCCCACCCCACCATCAATATACACGCCTCACCATCACATCAGGGCCTGCCCAACAATCCCCAGGCACGTAGACTGACCCTGCCTCATTTTGCCTCAATGCCAAGAGTCCGATTTCCAGCCCTTTAGATTCTTTTCCATTTTCATTCAAAGTCCCAGCCCCGCAGTCCACTTCCCAGCCCCACAGTGAGTCCTGCTCCATCCCTAGAGGTGCCATCACACACCTAGGCAGTATCCTGTCATCGACGGGGTTTTCAGGCGCAAAGTTGCAGGGCCCTTTTCCACTCCACACAACCTGTTCTACTTTTAGTCACAATACCCAGCCCCTGGATGCATGTCACAGGCCTACAGCGCTTTCGGCGCATAACCAGTACAGTCTCTGGGGCAGCCCTGTGGTTCCTATGCCGTGTTCAGCCCCGATCCCAGAGACGCAATGATGACACCAGCAGGCCCAGTGATTTCAGCTCTTTCAGCTCCTGACCCACAAGCTTTATTCCACTGCCAGCTCTCTTCTTCCAGCTCCAGCTCTGTGTTTCTCCAGCTTCAAAGGGCAGCACCTTGGTCTTGGCTCCGGCTCTGCAACACTGCAGCTCCCACCCGAGAGTCTCTAAGCCCACCCCACCATCAATATACACGCCTCACCATCACATATGGGCCTGCCCAACAATCCCCAGGCACGTAGACTGACCCTGCCTCATTTTGCCTCAATGCCAAGAGTCCGATTTCCAGCCCTTTAGATTCTTTTCCATTTTCATTCAAAGTCCCAGCCCCGCAGTCCACTTCCCAGCCCCACAGTGAGTCCTGCTCCATCCCTAGAGGTACCATCACACACCTAGGCAGTATCCTGCCATCGACGGGGTTTTCAGGCGCAAAGTTGCAGGGCCCTTTTCCACTCCACACAACCTGTTCTACTTTTAGTCACAATACCCAGCCCCTGGATGCATGTCACAGGCCTACAGCGCTTTCGGCGCATAACCAGTACAGTCTCTGGGGCAGCCCTGTGGTTCCTATGCCGTGTTCAGCCCCGATCCCAGAGACGCAATGATGACACCAGCAGGCCCAGTGATTTCAGCTCTTTCAGCTCCTGACCCACAAGCTTTATTCCACTGCCAGCTCTCTTCTTCCAGCTCCAGCTCTGTGTTTCTCCAGCTTCAAAGGGCAGCACCTTGGTCTTGGCTCCGGCTCTGCAACACTGCAGCTCCCACCCGAGAGTCTCTAAGCCCACCCCACCATCAATATACACGCCTCACCATCACATCAGGGCCTGCCCAACAATCCCCAGGCACGTAGACTGACCCTGCCTCATTTTGCCTCAATGCCAAGAGTCCGATTTCCAGCCCTTTAGATTCTTTTCCATTTTCATTCAAAGTCCCAGCCCCGCAGTCCACTTCCCAGCCCCACAGTGAGTCCTGCTCCATCCCTAGAGGTGCCATCACACACCTAGGCAGTATCCTGCCATCGACGGGGTTTTCAGGCGCAAAGTTGCAGGGCCCTTTTCCACTCCACACAACCTGTTCTACTTTTAGTCACAATACCCAGCCCCTGGATGCATGTCACAGGCCTACAGCGCTTTCGGCGCATAACCAGTACAGTCTCTGGGGCAGCCCTGTGGTTCCTATGCCGTGTTCAGCCCCGATCCCAGAGACGCAATGATGACACCAGCAGGCCCAGTGATTTCAGCTCTTTCAGCTCCTGACCCACAAGCTTTATTCCACTGCCAGCTCTCTTCTTCCAGCTCCAGCTCTGTGTTTCTCCAGCTTCAAAGGGCAGCACCTTGGTCTTGGCTCCGGCTCTGCAACACTGCAGCTCCCACCCGAGAGTCTCTAAGCCCACCCCACCATCAATATACACGCCTCACCATCACATATGGGCCTGCCCAACAATCCCCAGGCACGTAGACTGACCCTGCCTCATTTTGCCTCAATGCCAAGAGTCCGATTTCCAGCCCTTTAGATTCTTTTCCATTTTCATTCAAAGTCCCAGCCCCGCAGTCCACTTCCCAGCCCCACAGTGAGTCCTGCTCCATCCCTAGAGGTACCATCACACACCTAGGCAGTATCCTGCCATCGACGGGGTTTTCAGGCGCAAAGTTGCAGGGCCCTTTTCCACTCCACACAACCTGTTCTACTTTTAGTCACAATACCCAGCCCCTGGATGCATGTCACAGGCCTACAGCGCTTTCGGCGCATAACCAGTACAGTCTCTGGGGCAGCCCTGTGGTTCCTATGCCGTGTTCAGCCCCGATCCCAGAGACGCAATGATGACACCAGCAGGCCCAGTGATTTCAGCTCTTTCAGCTCCTGACCCACAAGCTTTATTCCACTGCCAGCTCTCTTCTTCCAGCTCCAGCTCTGTGTTTCTCCAGCTTCAAAGGGCAGCACCTTGGTCTTGGCTCCGGCTCTGCAACACTGCAGCTCCCACCCGAGAGTCTCTAAGCCCACCCCACCATCAATATACACGCCTCACCATCACATCAGGGCCTGCCCAACAATCCCCAGGCACGTAGACTGACCCTGCCTCATTTTGCCTCAATGCCAAGAGTCCGATTTCCAGCCCTTTAGATTCTTTTCCATTTTCATTCAAAGTCCCAGCCCCGCAGTCCACTTCCCAGCCCCACAGTGAGTCCTGCTCCATCCCTAGAGGTGCCATCACACACCTAGGCAGTATCCTGCCATCGACGGGGTTTTCAGGTGCAAAGTTGCAGGCCCCTTTTCCACTCCACACAACCTGTTCTACTTTTAGTCACAATACCCAGCCCCTGGATGCATGTCACAGGCCTACAGCGCTTTCGGCGCATAACCAGTACAGTCTCTGGGGCAGCCCTGTGGTTCCTATGCCGTGTTCAGCCCCGATCCCAGAGACGCAATGATGACACCAGCAGGCCCAGTGATTTCAGCTCTTTCAGCTCCTGACCCACAAGCTTTATTCCACTGCCAGCTCTCTTCTTCCAGCTCCAGCTCTGTGTTTCTCCAGCTTCAAAGGGCAGCACCTTGGTCTTGGCTCCGGCTCTGCAACACTGCAGCTCCCACCCGAGAGTCTCTAAGCCCACCCCACCATCAATATACACGCCTCACCATCACATATGGGCCTGCCCAACAATCCCCAGGCACGTAGACTGACCCTGCCTCATTTTGCCTCAATGCCAAGAGTCCGATTTCCAGCCCTTTAGATTCTTTTCCATTTTCATTCAAAGTCCCAGCCCCGCAGTCCACTTCCCAGCCCCACAGTGAGTCCTGCTCCATCCCTAGAGGTGCCATCACACACCTAGGCAGTATCCTGCCATCGACGGGGTTTTCAGGCGCAAAGTTGCAGGGCCCTTTTCCACTCCACACAACCTGTTCTACTTTTAGTCACAATACCCAGCCCCTGGATGCATGTCACAGGCCTACAGCGCTTTCGGCGCATAACCAGTACAGTCTCTGGGGCAGCCCTGTGGTTCCCATGCCGTGTTCAGCCCTGATCCCAGAGACGCAATGATGACAGCTCCCATCCAACAGTCCCCCGGCACTGAGAAGCCTGTGCATCATTTCCCCTCAATGCCAACAGCCTTATTCTCAGTCTTACAGTTTCTTTTCTATTTTCATCTACAACCCCAGCCCCACAATGATTTCACTTTACTAGAGGTGCCACCACAGACCTTGGCAGCATACTGCCATCGACGGGGTTTTCAGGCACAAGGTTCCAGGCCCCGTTTGCACTACAAAAAACCTATTCGACTTTCAGTCACAATACCCAGCCCCTGCATCCATGCCACAAGCCTACAGTGGTTTCGGCGCAAGAACTATATAGTCTCTGTGTTACCCCTAACGTTGCTCCGCCTTGTTCAGCCCTAATCCCAGAAATGCAATGACAACTGCAGGCCCAGTGATTTCAGCTCTTTCAGCTCCTGACCCACAAGCTTTATTTCACTGCCAGCCAGCTCTCTTCTTCCATCTCCTGCTGTGCTGTTCTCCAGCTGTGCCAGGCAAAACTCCTCCCGGTTGAGACAACAGGGTTTGGAGTTTGGGCATAGTTGCGACGTTCCACCTCCAGGTCCAGAAACACCATTCTCACCCCATTCTGGCAATTGTTATTCTAATTCCAGCTTTTTCATTTTTTGTCCTATTCTATGATTACTCTCTGAATCTACAGTGAGTATCCCTTTGAGCAGTGATTGATGCTGCAGCACTGCAGTCTGCACCCTGGCCCCAGTGATTTCAGTTCCAGTCCCACAAGCTTTATTTCACTGCCAGCTCTTTTGTTGCTCTTCCTGCTCAACATCTTCCCAGCAGTACCACATAATGCTACTTGTGCTTCTCAGGGCAGGATCTTTGTTTTAGCTCTAACTCTGGCTGGTTTGAGCTCAGATCGCAGCCCTTACAGCAATTTTAGGTCTGACCATGCCGTTCACCTCCCAGCTCCACATTCCATATCCCCAGCCCCACAGGGGTTTTACCCCAAACCCTACCATATTTGTCTCCTCCAGCTCTGCTGCCTCAGCTCCAGCTCCTCAGCTTCCTACTGCCTGCAGCTAAAAGTTGCTTCTCCTTCTCACTGCAGCTTGAGGCTGTTGATAAGGTCACAAATCAGTTACTGCCATCATTTCAATGTGTCTAGATGTCCCACCCACCCTAATGGGATTCCAACTTGGGGGACACTTGAGGCCTGAAACCCAACATCTACCTTCTCTGTCACCCTCGGTCTCAGCCCAGCACCTGCAAAAAGGCCCCCTCACCTCCCCCCCCCAGGCAGCTCCAGGGGTTGGGTATAGCCACCAGGTTCCTGCTCCCCCATCCCAAAAGGTACCCTTGGGCTGGTTTTGGGCCCTTAAACCCCCTGAGCTCCCACACACTCAGCCTGTGCTTGGTACCATGGGGTAGGGGCTGGGAACCCCCAGGCATGTCCTGCAGGCCCTGCGCTGCAGCTCCGTGCCCTTCTCCCATAGCATCTATCTAGCCCCAGCATTTCCACCGCTCCACATTGTTTTGGGCCCGACTCATGCCTAAGTCCTTATTCCACACCCTAGGGGTTTGTCCCCACTGATCTCACAAGTGGTGTTTCACCCCAGGCCCACAACCCTTACCAAATTACCATCATATATCTAGCAAAGAAAAGAAATTAAACCAAAAAAATGTAACAAGCAAAATAATAACACAATAAAGAAAGAAATCATTGTTATTACAAGAAAAAACAAAATAAAGTAATAAAAATGCAAAAAATCAACTTTATTTGCAGTATCCTAAACATTAGTTTAAATCCAGAAATCGCAAAACGTCTACTTCCCGGCCTCTCGTAAGAGCAGCCAGTCACCCCCACGCCGCTCCAGGCCCCACACCAGCCGCCAGCTACCCAAGCCGCGCAGGGCCCGGCGGTAAGAACCGGACAGCGCCAGCCCCCAGACGCTGTCGGAGACGTCGCATCCGTGCTCACCAGCGCTCCCCAGATCAGCTGCCGCGGGGGTTCCGTCCACGCACAGCGCCGCTCCTCGAATCGTGCATCCATACATCCCGCCGGTCCCAGCTCCGCCGCCGAACTGACGCCTGCTCCACACCAACGCACGCTATTTATCCCCCAGGACCGGGCTAGCCAGCCAATCACAACCCGACGCAGCGCCGGCCCCACCAATCCCAGCCCGCCCATTCCCGCCGCTCTCGGCTCCGCGACCCCCCCGCCGTCCCCTCAGGTACTGCTCCCGCCGCCGCCGCCGCTGTAGGGGCCGCGTCCGCCTGCTCCCCGCCGTCTGCCCGTTTCCCTGGGAGAAATCCCGGCGAAAACCTGAACTAGAACCTCCCGCCCGCCCTTCCCGGCCCCAACAGCCCCTGCCGAGGCTGCAGCAGCGGGGACACAGCTCCGCCGGCTCCCAAAGCGGCGGTGGCGGGAGCGGCGCCTCAGGCGTGCGGGGGAGTGGGGCCAGGTTGAGGGGCCGGGCCGCGACTGAGCGGGCTGAGATTGGCGGGACCGTCGTCGGATTGAAAGGGCGGCTGTGATTGGACAGGACAGGAAAAGGCGGGCCGTGATTGGCAGGTTTAGGCGCCGTGAGGCTGCGGCCGGTGGGAGCGTGGGGCGGAGCCCGGGCTGCTCGGAGGGCCGGCGGGCGCCATGGGACCCGTTCGCGAGACCCCCCCCCCCCCCCCCCCCCCCCCCCCCCCACACACACACACACACACACACACACACACACACACACACACACACCCCGTCCCCTTCTCCGGCCCTCTCTCGTGCCCAGGTCCCGGCGAAAAGACCCCGCAGAGTCACTATCGGAGCGCCCCATCGGCACTAGGGGCAGGGAGGGGCGTAGCCCGGGAGTGGTTCCGGGCCGCAAAGGCGGACTCCCCGACAGCAGGGCGGACCAGGGAGCGGCGGCGACAAGGCGAGGAGGGGGCTCCGCAGCGGGGAGTGGGGAGGGCGTGCAGAGCCCGCTGCGGGCTCTGGGCGCCTCTTCTCCCGCAGTGCTTCCGCTTCTGGGGGGACTTTGTCTGCTCCGACTGGCCGAGATCAACACCCTGGCCAAAGTTAAGTGCCCGTGTCCCCCTGCCCGCCCTCCGCCTGCTGCGGTCCCGCTGCTCACCGTCGTTTTCCCCCACAGTCGTCGGATGTTATAGATGATAAAACAATATTGGCTTTCACATTCAAAGATTAGCTTTTTGCATCACAGGTATTTTTATATGGTACAACATATACTTACTTTTAACTGCTTTGTATAGTGTAATATACCAGTTTATGTATGTGCTGTATATTTCATATGAATAGTAGCGTGATAAATATATTATATCGTAGGCTTTAGCAAAATGTTAAAATAGAAACTAAAATACTTTTATGTAACTAACTCAGAGAATGGTGTAAAGCAATTATTCTGTTTCTTATTACTGTAGACTGGCCCTACCAAGTGATAACAGTGACAAAAAAGAGCTTAAGCATCCAGGAAGGATTTATCGACTCTTATTGGCGTTATCAGGGAGTGCGAAGCAACAGGATAAAACTACAGGAAGAAATAAAATATGTAGACCTATTTTACAGAATGTTCTGCAGCCAAGTCAGAGGTTAAAACCAAACAAGAGAGTTCCTGGAACATCAAACTCAAAGGAATGTTTGAATAATGTATAAGCTAATGAATATGCATGTAGCCCCAGTAACATGTAGTGAACATGATTTTAAGCTACCTCTGTGCTCTTTAGCTATGTGCCAAAAGCACTCCAGTGCTGGATTATTTTTTCCTTTTATTGTTTATTAAACTTTCAAAAATTTTAAAGAGTGAGCTCTATTTATCACATCAGTGAAGCTGAAGCTGATCTGCATCCCGGTGCTGCGGGACCTGCTGGGGGAGGCCATCGAGGTAAGTGTGGGGCTACCACAGTGGAGGCCAAGCATTTCAACACCACAATAGCATAATCAGTAACATTAATTAATTTTGTGTTCTTCATGCAAGCTTCAGCAGAAGGAACACTGCTGGCCTCTACTAGCCTTAATAATATGCATAGTGTTATTAGTATTAATATTTAGCTAAGAATTGTTAGTGTTAGCACTGGTAGTGTGTTAGCTGGTGTTAACTGTGAAGCTCTGCTCTCCCACAGTATGACAAGATCCTGAAGCTGACCTCAGAGGCAAAGTTGGTGAGCACTGCTGTCCTTACCGTGATCCCCCATGGAGCTATGCTCCAGAGATGGGCAGCAGTGAGTCTGCGGATGCCTTCCCAAGGTGACAGAGCTCGCCCTCCCTCCCGTCTGCAGTCAGGGGATGGGAAGGCAATCATTGCTGTCCTCAGCTTCATCCTCTCCAGTGCAGCCAAGCACAGTATAGACAGTGAGTCTCTGTGAAGTGAGCTGCAGCAGCTGGGACTGCCCAAAGGCAGGGGAAGCCCTCAGGGTGGCACCATGAGCCAGACCTGGTGGGATGTTGCTGACAGTTCCCAGCCCTGCCTTCTTCCCACCCAGAGGGAGGGCAGGCTGCCTGCTGTGCTGTCCTCCATCACCTCCCTTCTGTGCCATCAATCCCTGGGGGCTCCTCAGGTGCTTTGGTGAGGTTTGGCAGCTGCAAGTCCGGTGTGAGCAGAGGGGTTCTTCTCATCTCCTCTCATGAGCAGAGCATGCCAGCCAATTGTGCTGTTTTACATGTGACCGACCCACAAAACTGCAGGAGACCGACAACTTGTAACAGGTGCAGGAGAAGTTCAAAATAACTTGGGAAAAAACCTCTTTCTCAGTCCAAAGGGACAGCAGAGCTCACATCTGCTCACAATAATCCTCTGGAGAGTGGAGCAATGTTTGTATGGAAAGATGACTGTGGGTAAAATCAGAGGAAACCAAGAAGTTACAGGAACTATAACGGGACAGAAATTTTAAGGTAAAATACAGGTGCTGTTCCCAGGATGGAACTGTGTTGGCATGCTCCACACCGATTCCCCATACAACCATAAGCACCTGCTAAGGGGGGTGGAACGGATTGGAGACACCACAACCCAGCTCTGCCAAAATCTTCACAGGGGCAGCAACCTGATGGTACTTTGAAGCTCAGTAACTGCATAGCAAGGGCTATTTGGCATATGCAGGAACACTTTCCAACCTAGTGTCTGAAGACCAATTTAGCGGCGGCACCTCTTAAGTCCAAAGCCATCCAGACCTTATGTTCTTATACAGGGCAGGGAGAGAGAGAGACAAAAGTAGAGGAGAGGGATTGAGTAATATTTACTAAATAAATATTGAGTATTTGTTTCTTGAAAGGAAAACAAGAGAGACTGAAGTAGTGAAAGGGAAGGGGGAAGCACACAGGACAAGAAAGGAAGACTAAAGACACACCAGACAGAAAGAAGGGGTGGAAAGTTGGATATAAAGCTGAAAGAAAAACAGGGACAAACCCCAGGACTTATTAGAGAGTGTGGCTGATGAATGTGTCAATAAACCATGAACAGAACTGGTTACTGTCACAGCTCAACCTGGGACTCATTAATTACTATCTGTCTCTTGGCAGGGCCATAAAACATGAGGGGAAAGCTAAATGGTTGACATCCTCAATCGTTCTGGGGCTTGGTAAGCAGTTTTTGTTATTGGGTTGGACCCCACATACACCAACACTAGAGTATGTTTAAATACAGTTTAAACACCAGCAAGTTTACATATTTCCTTCCAAGAGAACTTCAGAAAAGTTATACTCAGTGACACAGACATTCCAAATACTAGGAATGTCTTTTATGAGAAAAAAAGACATAAGCTGAAAGAACTTGCCTCGGAGTAGATCAAAAAGTTCATTTAAACTCTGTACAGTAACCTGAACAAGCAGGCCAACTTGAAATTTGCAGGAGATATGTCTGTTAAAAAAAAAGTAAAGGAAAAAACTGGGGGAACAGCTGAAGCAAATTAATTTAAAGGTCAATTCTATTTTGTAAGAGTCTCTGCATTTTTATTGGATATAGCAGAACAACCAGCACCACCACCACTATGAAAAAGCACAGACAAAACCTCCATTAAATAATAAAAGATAAAGGAACTTGAGTGTGGCTAGAAAAAATTAACTTTATAAAAGTTAATCTATTTGAGATAGGCTCTACCTACAGACTTGTCCAAAGAAAAAAAATTAACATTTATTGCATCAGACACAGATATATAGAACTTTGCTCTGAAATGGGGGAAAAAAAAAGTGAATTTTACATTTCAAATGTTTTGCCAGCAACAGTAAAAGTTAACGTGTCACAAGAAATTGTTTCAGATACCCTCCCCTTCCACAAAAATTTTATCATCTATAAGCCCTAGTAAATACATTCCATGATCCCTCCATTGAAGGGGGCACCTGTAAATTACTACAGTGTGATAAACAGAGGCAAATGAAGAGAAATGAGACATTTAAGCTGCTATATGTGGCTGTTGTACATAATCACAAATAGCTCAGTAACTTTTTATGATGCTTATTAATTACCCGGACTGCAGTAGTTCTAATCTTGGCAACTGGCCACTGCCACCTCTACCAATGCAAGCCTGCAAACAAATGGGTAACCTGGACCTTGACCATGTTTTCCATTGGTCAGCTTTGCTTGAGAATAACTGGAGTCCAAATACCACCTGCAAACCTTTCTTGGCTCTCAGAAAGAGGCGAAGAGACCTCTATATAGTGCCAGCTTTCTCTTAGCATAGGCAACAAGAACTCAAGCCTCATAAAGCACACGGTTAGGCAAATTAAGAATTCAGATGGCCTAAGTATACTCTAATATTAGTTGAATTCCCAAACCCATGTAGAAATACATTCTAAAATAACCTCTCTAAAGGGGATTTTCAAAGTTGAAGATTATAAATAAACAAGAAACCAACTCCCTGCAGAGTCAAAGTTGTCAATTCCCAAGAGGTTCTTAGTCCTCCTTCGTGATACATTTGATACAATTAGTACACGGTGGGAATATACTGATACATCACTACATTATTACAAGTTGTAGGCACAGCTTTCTATCCACCTCCCCTTTCACAGGCTTACTGGCAGACGTTGGTTACTTCCCATAAAATTTCTTATTCAGAAGAAAGATCAGAAGATTGACGTTCACTTTTGCTCTGTCGAACAACTTCATGACAGCAACACCTTCATACTGCAGTTGCAAGAGATCCTGCCAAAGAGAGTATCTTAATGAGTGAAGAATCCTCAAGAGCTGACAGAGAATATAAAAGACCCCATAGTACAGTACATCTTAAGGAATATCAACAAAAAAGTACACAGTATAAGACAGAAAAGCAAGACACTTATTAAAAAGCCACTTTTACTGTGTAACAAATAGTAATTCTAAGGCATTTAAGTTCTTAATTATTTTAAGCAGAGGGTTAAAAAAATTACAAAAGAGAACAGAAATAGAACACCATTCTAAGTAACCCAAATTTCAGATCTAGCTATCTCCAGCCTTGTCATTTGCACACTTTGAGTGTCAGTGTCAACTTTGACACACTTTGAGTGTCAGTGCTCAGTCAGTGACATCTAACATAAGTGGCAAAAGCTGAGGAAATGCAAAAATACTGCTGTCATTGTGCGCTTTTTAGTTTAGGTACCAAAGTGAAGTATGCAGCAATTTGAAGTAAGCTCAGCCCAACTGGAGCTTAATTAAATATCCTTTAACCTTTGCAGGATGGAGGTGTTCTGAAAAGGGAGCCTCTTAGTTAGAAGTTATTCAAGAAGGTCTTGGAACATGGTAACCAGAAATGCCTGAATGGTTCACAGAAACTGCAAGCACCTGTTAAAAGCACAAGTACATGAATCTTTTTGTTTTAGAATAAAAATGGCTGGTTAACAAACATGCTGAAGAGTCATCCACCCACGTTCTTCCTCCAAAGAATCGCAGATTCCTAGCTCCTGGGCTCTGAGATGTAATTACAGTATAAGGAGGCTTGGGAGAGCTCAGAAGTCACCATAGCAACCTCCTGGCAAAAATCTTCGCTCATCCAACATAAAGCAAAATTTATTTTTATCTGTAGGGCCTTAGTTAGCCTGAATGTGTTCTGTGTTGGCTCTCTGCTTCATTTCATTGTACTCCTCAGACACGGTCCTTTCCTGCTCTAAGTTCTAAAGGTCATCTTCTAAATCTTCCACTGAAAGTTTTGACAATAAATGGATGCTGGATGCTGGCTGTTCGATCTGGGTCTGCCTCTGAGTTAAAGAAGGGATGCCCTCTCGTGGTGTTCCAGACCCTTTGCAATCAGCTCCAGTGAAGCTGATAAACAACCTGTGCTGAATAATTTTAAGCATTGAAGTAAACTGAAAAACGTGGAAACAGAGAAAAGATGATGAAGGAAATGAAAATCATTGAAAAGTCCTGTGCAGTCCCTGTTCAGAAGAAAAGCTCTCCCTGCAAGAGTTTATGCAAATTATAGAAGCTATGAGAAGCTATGCACTATGGATTTGGTGAGATGCAGTGCTTGCCAAGCAATTTGCATGGATGTGATCTGCCCGTAATAGGAGACTGAGACCTGCTGGTCGAAGCTCCTAGATGGCAGGAGGGCGCTCAGCTGCAGCTACTTGACTGTGAGAGGGTCTGTGCAGGTGCACAGGGGGAGGGCAAAGCAGGAAAAGAGCTCCTGAGATATAAAGCAGTTTGGCTAAGGGGTGGTCTTAGTTTTTTGAGGAAAAACCTGAAGTCTGTGGTGTTTAAATGGGGGTAACCAAGAGGAGGAGACAGATTTGTGAGCAATAAGGTGACGATGGATGGGTAGGTTATGTAGGAAAGCTGAAGGGAGGGAAGCTTCTATTCCGTTTGGAGACTAGAGTGCCTGGAGGAGCAGGATGCAGTGTTCAGCAGCCTTGGGAGGTTCAGGCCTTCTCCGATTCCTCTTACATCCCTCTCTGATCCAGTAAGGGGAGTGAACAACTGGGAGCTGCTGTCAGAGCATTTAAGATCACGCTCCTGCAGGAGACAGCCACCAGGCCTCCAGGGCCAATTTTGTCCCTCTGGAGCTAACTCACAAAATTCAGAAGTTTATCTCTGGCTGACCAAAGTGACAGGCACACAGGGGTGTCCTACTCAGGAGCCACTCTCTCTGAGACCTCACTCATGAAATCTTTCTCAGCAGCAAGAAATAATTAGTATTTTTGGAACTTGGCAATGACTAATTAATATCTTGCAGGAAGGAAGAAAGCTACTGGTGTTGATCTTTACACTATAGTATTATGTGCTACAAATAGGGGCTAGCTCTTATGGGGAATTTTCAACTAGCATTCTTTAGTGCAGTCACTTTTGAAACAGAAACGAGGGGATCTCTTCAGTTGTTTCTGTCTACTTTGTGTTTTACAGTGCTGCATACTCTGGACTTTGCTCTGGACAAAACCTGGGTGACCCTGTGACGTACCACAGGCTGGGAGCGTAATGATTTCTTTCTTAAATATTATTGCAAGAGTCAACAAATCATTTCTGGAGTAATAAAAGAGAAGGTTGGAAGCAGAGATTTTTTATTGCAGCAGATTTTCCAGGACCTTAGAAATGTGGTTTCAAAACAGAGCTTGCTCTTCATTTCCTGACCCGCTGAAAACATCGCAACATCCCATCTGATTTCCTCTTCATATTTTCTTCACCGGTCTTTTGGCATCTGACAGAAGAAACGGTGTGGAGCAGAAATCTACCTGAGCTGTGCTACACAGGCAGGTGAGTTTTTGAGCAGAGCCTTTCAAAAACTATGGTGTTCCTAGAATAAATTATGAAAATATATCTGGGAAGTGCTATTTATGTGCCACAGGCTGGGAGCACGGTGTTTTATTCCTTAAATGTTACTGCAAAAGTCAGCAAAAAATTGCCAGAGTAATAGCGTAGGAAGCTAGGAGAAGCGATTTGTTTTCACAGCAGTAAATGGAAAACTGGATGACATTTCCCAACATTGTAAATTCTGTAAAGTGCATTTTTTAAAGGAAATGGATGAAGTTGTTATTAGCTCAGAGGTTTTTAGAACTTTCTAGTGTTCATTTTACGTGCCTGAACACAAAGGGACAGCTTCCATTTTGCCAGTGGGCAGGATGCCGTAACCCTTTGTGGGGAGCCCCAGGTGAGGGCTGTGTCTGATGTGAAGCCAGGTGACTCCACTGAACGGAGTGTGGCCATCTTAGATGATCTGAGGATCCAGTTCATCCCTCACAGTCATTTTATGTAACTCATGAATAGGTGAAGATTTCATCCAGTGTGGTCCTAAACCAAGATTAAGTCCTTCATTTGATGCCTGGTGAAGTGAGTAGAGGAAGCAGAGCAGCACAGGAGAGTTGCAGGGCACGGGGAGCGAGTCTGGGGCTCTCGGACATCGAGGCTGCCCATCCACTCTGTTGATCTGGTTTACTGTAGTCATTTTGCAAGCAACTTCAGTGAAACTGAAGCACAAAACAGAATAAAGCCATTTCTGTTTAGACTGGCATATTTGGATTTTAAGTGTTCTGTATATGCTTATACCCTGTAACTCTCAATTATAAGCATGTACCCGGACTGAATTACACTGATGGAAATTTGCTTGTAGACAGAGCCCAGGAGTGAGAGGAGGGAGGAGTAAAATACTTTTACTGGCTGTGCTGTCCATGAGAAGTGTCCTGTTTCTCCCTGTGCCCTTTGACCTGTCTGCTGCTGTGTGGTTTACCATCCCACCAAAGTCTGTAGGATACAACTGTGGGTCAGCACACCTAGCTTAGAGGCACTGGCAGGGCTTTCTCTTCTTATTTTCCCTGATGTTTTTAGGAACTTCACCACTTTGTCAAAGCAGACCGGAAGCTGGTAACGGGCTTAAGGAGTTGTGACAGATGACCAAAACACATTCAGTGTGGTTGTATGAACGTCATCTCTTTTAGATATTAGCAGAATCCAGAGGGTTTGTGTAGCTGTGACCTTTAAAGAGATGACTGATCTAGTGACTCAGCCTTGTCACAGGGAACAAGGACTTCTGGGCTGTCAATGCCATTCCAGCAGATTGCAGGAGCAGTTTGAATTTCTCAGCCAAGTGGGAAGGGGGTGCTCACCAACATCTCTTTTTCAGAACATGCCTAGAAAATGAAGAGGTTTCTGCGTCGGCCTAAACATTGCTCTGCTGATAAGGTCTTTTGCATCTTGGCTGCTCGTCTTTTTCTCCTGACAGGTACAGTAATTCTGCTCAGGATTAATCACATGGATAGTGCTTCCAGCAGGCTCTGGGCATCCCCCAGCCCAGAGAGTATCTGATGGTGTCTTGATTTGTGCACACACAGTTTATCCCTACAGGAGCCCACTTTCCTTGTGTTCTGCCCCAGAGCAGCCATTGTTCCTATTCTGGCCCTTTCCGTTCAGCCATTATGAGGGTCCCTGAAGCACGCTGGCCAAGTCTGGACACAATTCATAGCCTTTCCTGGGATGCTGGCTCAGTCTGGGCTGCAGATGAGTCAGTACAAATAAGAAAATGCATCAGGGAGTGAAATGTCAGGTTCTGATGACATCACAACAGTCATCCATGTTTAGAGGTTAAAAGGCTTGTGGTTTTCTCATAATTCACTTCTTTCCCTCCTGGGTGTCTTCTGTATTTCTGCATAGTCTTCTTCTAGTTTTACTTTGGTCACTGTAAAATAGGAGCTGCGTGGCTGCTCCTCGGTGCCCTGGGAAATGCATGAAGCTGCTGACAGAACCAAGTTCTGCAGTCATGATTCAGGCCTCGAGCTCAACACGGTAAGCTGTGCGTTGTGAACACAGTCAGCATCCTTTCACTCTAACATAAATACCAGCAAGACAAAAACTAGTTCTATGCTGCTTTTTGTATTCCTTTCTTTCCCTTCTGTTCAAGAACAATGCAGGGCACAGAGATAATTTGTGCTTCTAAAATGCACCCTGCAGGACTGGGGTCACTTCCAGCACACTGGCCTGTTGGGGAAAATTTGGACTCTTTCCAAAGAAAACCTTCATAATAAAAAGACTGAATTAATATCTAGCTCCTGCCAAATCTATCAACTTTCTCTCAGCTTTGGATGAGAAAATCAAACACCAACCCTGGTCCTGGACAACGTGGACCCTAGAGCTGAACTATGTATTGATTCCTATTTGACATGTCTTGAGGACTTTCTTTTCTATTGCGGAGTTAAACTTGTCTTTTTACTGGTAGCGTGGACAGTCGCAAATTTCAAAGGTAGCAGAAACAAGGAAGAGAATAAGTTTTTAAATATTTTAATCCTAATGTGGGGAGGTACTCAAATGAGGATGTAGGGCAGCTTTTTCTTTGGAAGTGATGCTTTATTTCCCTTTTTTACTCTGTTCCCCAATGTGGTTTGCTTACAGAAGAAGGCTCTCTTCATGGAGAACTCCTGGATTTACTGGGAAGTAATGATAAATATGTGTCCAAGTTTGTGTTCTCATCCTCTCAGTGACTCAGTCTGCATCTCTTCCTCCCCCTACCTCACCCACGCACTGCTTTCTGGTTTTCTTCTTAATTTTAAATAATCTGAGAGAGGGATGAATATTCAGTATCTGAAAATGACTGCTAATAATATAAAAATATATTTATTGCAATCCTCTTATTGGTTAGTCTCACTTTTGATGCTCACCTATTGGAAACCATACATATTTACAGGATGCCAAATAAACCATTTATTAAATTGTTAAGTCAATATCCTTGAGTTGGACTTTAAAAAATCAGTGGTACAGTAGTCTCATGGCTTCAGACTTTGTCTGCCATCACATCTCAGTCCTCTTTTCACAAGCAGAATCACATACATGTTAATCAAAGCCAATGAGCTTACAGGATGCAGGTCACTGGTTCCACACCGCCTGCAGGTAACATTCCTTGATGTGTAAGGATAACCAGATTTTTTTTTTTCCCCCCTCTGGTGTTACTGAGAGCAAAAGAAATAAAGTACTATTTGTGAAGTTGCAATCATGCTTTCATTTGTCAGGAGATGGAAACAGAATTCCAAGTGACATTCCTGATCAGAATGGGTTTGGGCTTTGTTTGGAAATTTCTCTTTTTTTTTTTTTTTTTTTCCCCTAGCTGATTTTTGCGAGCCATCCCGCCTGACACTGGGTGATATGGTACATCACCTGTGAGGCGATGGTTTTCAAAATATTGCACTGATAATGACAGGAATGGAGTGGAGCCTGTGATCACCCTTTGCAGATTCAATCCTACGTGGAGAGAATCTGCAGCACTGGAATGTGCAGGGAGACTAGTGAAGCCCCAGGTGTTCTAATAGTTTGGAATGTGGCTTGATGGATCATATCCTAATATCATGTCTATATTTCTGTAGGAATGAAAAACATATTTATTCCAGTGATAGGGCATGCCTGATGACTCAGAGCTGGATTTTAGTCGCTTCATTGTCCACTTGCTCCAGTTTGACTCTGTGCTGACTTCACAGCCTGTGGCTTAACACAAAGTGAAAAATCAATTCTGTGCCTAGCAAGTAGAAGCTTAGGTACTGTAGCATGCCTGCTCAGAAGGGGCTTTTGATTTCAGCTGTCCCTTGAACTTCACAAGACAATGTGAAGTCATTTAGGATAAAAATAGGAGACTTCAAGTTATTACCAGCCCCTGTTTCTGTTACTGTCCATGGATGAATTGTCACTGATTTGAGTGAGTTGGACTGTTGTATTTTGAGCATGGGTGAGTCTCCTTGACCTACAGCAGAGAGAACAATGTTTTATGTATGAAGCATGGTCTTTCCCTGCTTCTTTCTGACCACGGTCCTTATTCATAGACATTTGGCTTTGTATTAATATGTTGAATTTATTTCTCATAGAGCTGGAATGTCAAGTCTCTGACAGTCATGTCAGAGTGTGAAGTAAAAAATACCAATTACCAGCCTGGCAAGGAGTGCCCTGCACTTCTGGGGCAAAATGTTGTGATCCTGTTTTTCTTTCAGCACCCAGGCCTCTAATACAACAGGGTGGTTCAGTTCACTGCAATCTTCTGTTGTGTGTGTGCAAAAATATTCACAGTGCAGAGGTTGGCATCTGAAAAGGAGACAGAGGAGGCCTGTAACTTTATTCAAATAAAGGGAGAGGCTGTGGGGCATTTCCCCTAAGGTCTCTCAAATTGTTGGAGGGCCCAGTGTCCTTTTAATCCTGTTTTCCTGGGCATATCATCCTCTCTCTTTCCCCATTGGCTGAGGTACTTGAGAGGTACAGACTTAACAAATCACCTGCTACATGACCCCCACTAATATCTACCTCTGTTCTGTCAATTAGTATGAGTCCTCTGAATTTTATGGTTTCTTTCTCTTACTATCTTGTCTATCAATCTCTGGTCTTACCTACAAGCAGGCTCAAACAGTCTGTTTGTAAAGACACACTCAGTCCTTTCACAGGTGACAAACATCATCCATTTTCTCCCTGTCTGCCTGGTGATGTGGCAGATTGCATGCAAAATGCAAAAGTCATATCTGCTTTGACAAGGTGATTTGCTTCAATGAAAATTAGCTGTGAATGAATGCCTGAAATTCTTTACTTTGAAGGCAACAGGCTGGATGGCCAGCATTTAAAATGGGAATCCCTATACCAGGTTATTGTTAACCCTGAGACGATGAATATCAATGTTCCTTTCACGGGCATTACAAATGCCTTTCCCTGAAGGCTGGGACAGCTTGCATGGGCAAGAAGGGAACACAGATAACTGTCCTCCAACACAAGAAATGAAAAAGGATAAAGGTGTATAAGCTCTGCTTCTCCCTGTGATCTAAATCCTGTTTTTTCCATTGTTATGCTGTGTTAACCTTTCTGTAAAGAAGAAAACCCTGTGTGGGTGTATTTTGCCCTTTGCCTTCACCCTGCTGAAGTCTGCAGAACCACAGCAGGTCCTTGTAACCATGACCTTCGCAGAAGTACTCAAACCTTTCTCTCATGTGAACTGTGCTTTCCCTCGCATTTTTGCCAGTGTGGATTCTCAGGCCTTTTATGGTTCTTTCCAGTAGCCTTCAGTCAAGCATCCTCAACAAGGGCCCCTACGCTGTCCCCGGTATCTCCAGCCAGTACCAATGGTACCATGCCACGTAAGTGCTCGGGGGTCTATCTTAAAGGTTGATGTGGTTGTCATTGACACTAACTAATGCTGTAGATGTGCCAAGTGAAGTCACGTGTTTAAGCCCTTGCTGCTTAGCAAGGTGTCCCGTGTGAGCAAATCCTCCTGTCCCTGCCTGTGCATTCTCAGCAGGCAGTAAAAACTGAGGCGGTGTGCCTCAGGTATGAACCACAGCTTGGTTGTTGAGGTGTGATAATGTAACTGTGTTGAGATCTTTAAAAAAATTACTGTCAATGCAGCGGTAACATAGACTTGGACACTGCGGTCTGGGGTTTCCCAAAGACACTCGGTGCTGTGGGAATGGGAACACAGCCGTGGTCCTACTGGACAGTGATGAGAAGGGAAGGGGAGCAGGCGCCTTCTGTGCAAGCTGCAGGATGTTTCTCACCTCTGTCCTCTCCTTACAGTCGGATTCTTTAATGTTCACATGAACTTCTCTCTTCTCTATAAAATGGAGAGAGCACCTGATTGCTGTGATGCAAGGAGGCTTCTTGAACACTGGGTGAGTAGCTTGCTTTTCTTATTCTCATGTGTTTCCAGCAAGTATCACATGAGGACAGCTGGTAGGATCGTAGAATACTTTGGGTTGGAATAGAATGGGTTGGAAGGGACATCTAGTCCCACACCCATGTACAGAATGCAACCTGTTGGGACAACACAGAAACGAGCATCCATGTAGCAATTGTGGTGTTCCAGACTCATGTTATTCAATGTATAACAGGACAAAATGAAATTCTGAAGGAAGCAAAAAGCATAAAAATTTTGCAAAAATTCTTTGCCGCTTTAATTGGGATTTAGGACTTTGATGACAATTCTAATTTTACAAGCAGGTCTAGAAAAAGTATTGATATATCATGTTAATAAAAATGTTACTGTTTTCTTTCCAGTTTAATATTATATTTACTGGAGGAGGATTTGTTGTGACAAATTTTAAAGTCAGGTAAGGTTCTGGCTGTGTGGTGGTGTCACCTTGACCCGCTGTGCTTTGAGCAGTCAAGTTCCAGATACCCATTTCCCAACTGACTGGTCTGTTTGGGAGGTCACAGAGGGGAATGAGGCTCACAGATGCTGGGGACTGGCTCTTGTGTGGCAATGTCTAATGAAAGGTTGTTATAGCTTGAAAACACTGCTAGAAATAATGGTTTCTTGCACCAGATTCCCCTATTTTGTTCCTTTTAGCCCAATCCACCTGTATTCACATCCAAACTGTGAGCAGTGGAGAGGGATATTTCAGCAATTTAGTAAGCATGTCATGGTCACGGATGCAGAATTTTATAATTTAATATCTATTTTGACTTCCTGCTTTCTTCTCTGACTTCCACAGGTACTGCTTGTTTTATAGATGACAATACAGTAACACACTGCAATGTTCACATGGGATCAATCCAATCCATAAAACAGTAGGGGAAGGTTCTTCCCATTTTGGAAGAAACATTTTTTGTCGGCATGCATATCAATTATAGCACTAGGTTCTGGCGACTTCTGTAGACATACCTGTGCTGAATTCAAGATGACTTCCGGGCTGTAAAGTCTAGCTTATTATGGTCACGAATTTTTTTTTTTTTTAGGTGGTAGCAGAATTGGGCATGTTATAGTTACATGCTACCATGAAGTAATTGTTCTATTCCCTTTTGTTTTCAGGGATAATTATCCACACCGCAGTGCCTATAAGAGGACTCACGTATGTAATTAGTTATTTTCTGATTCCTCTTATAGACAGATATATTTTTCTTACCTCTGCATAGACAATATAGTAGTTTAAGGGTCTAAATGTCAATGCTATTGCGTTTTGTTGAAATTATTTAATTATCCTGATGAACCCCTGACAGTACTGTGAAGCAAAGGCTCCTCCCAGTAACATTTAAAGCTACAGACTCTGTTTTAAAGAGCACGCTGAGTTTCTGCTAATTACTTTCCATAGAAAACAATTTGTGTCTGTTGATTCTAACCATTTTCTAACTTTCCTTCCATGTGAACTGAAGGGGAAGGTAAAGCAGATATCACAAAGGTAAGACCCAGAATTATGAATTAGATTTACATAGTTTGTACTGATTTCATTCTAGGGGGAGGAGAAATTATAACCGTCCGTAGCTCTTTGAGTTTCAGGGTGACCAGAAAAGTACACATGGAGGTCAGAACCACAGGAATGCTTGACTTGGGGGAAATGTGTTTGGGCATCCAAGGTTTCTTTCTCATACCCCAGATCTTGGGAGTGCTTCCACAGCAAGCTGTGAGGTTTATTCTTCCCTGTAAGAGCTGGCCCTGAGCAGGGTCCTTCGCTGGGGCCAGAAGCAGTGAGTGGACAGTGCTCAAGAGGGATACCAGGATGAATCCTGCAACTCTTCTGTTGGAAGTCCTATTTGTCCTCTGACCCCAGGCCAGGAGGAGGGGGAGGTGAATTCCCATCACCTCCAAGGGGCTGTGAATGGTTTAGAAAGACCATGACAAGTGGTGGACAACTGTGTGAGTTGAAAAAGCTTGAACTATCCCAGCCCTAAGGAACTCTCACTCATTAGCCCTCAGTTAAATAACAGGTCCATCCATGGGTTCTTGGATTTTTCTGACATGTCTGAAGCCACTCATACAGTCTTTCCAAGCCTTCCAGAGCATAATTACTTAGAGCGAAAGTTGTTCTGAGGAGAAGTGGAATCCACCAGAGATATTGAAAGTGGTTGGTTAAATCCCGGTTTTCCAGGGAGCTGTGGAGTCACAGGGTCACAGGCACCTCGCTATTTTATGACTGGCTCTCTCTGAACTTTGAATGCTGAAAAACCCTTACTTGTGACAGGGGTGTTCCTTTGCTGAGATAACGTTATTAGGAAACGTTTAGAGGCATATACCATGAAACTATAGAGAGATTCTTGTACCTGTATTCCCAATATTTTCTACTTTAGAAAGCACTTCCTCAATGCTGCACTTATGGTAAGAAAAATACATACATTATCCAATTCAGTGTAATTATCTGGGTTACTCCTTCATTTTGTTTCCGCTTATATTTCTGAAATATTACCAACATTACAGCCTTGTTTGTGTATTCTCTTTGTAGCTATGTCTGTAAGGCCACTGTAAAGACCACATCCCTGGAAATACCAGAAGTCCTGAGTCTCAAGATCAAAGAGTTGTTGAATGACACTTATAAAGAGGGACCATTTTCCCTGTACATGAAACCTGAAGATGTGGCTGTGAAGTCAATAGGTAAAACTTCACTGAGGCCTCCACTGATTGGAAATCACGTACTTTGCAGTTCTGTCTATCAGTGGTTTTTGTCAAATTCATATTCTGTGAAGAGGTTAGGCTAGAAAATATCCAGAGTAACCAGACCCACCTCATGCGATGTACAGTCTGTAGAAGATCATGTGGTGACAGTGATATCAGAAACTTGGGTTCCAGACGAACGGAGGCCAGTTCAAACATGAATCCCAGAGCCCAGGCAGGTCTGAACACCTTTGCAACAAAGGCAGAGTAAAGGTGATGCAGCTACCAATCCAGGAGCTCCTGGTGGTGGCAAGTAGCCCAGGGAGACTGAAACCAAGCAACCGAACCAAATCTACCTGCCAGCACTTTCTCAATGCCTCTGCACATTGGACCAATCCTCAGATGGCAAATCTGTTGTTGGTTTGGTTACTGTCTGTTCTTCCTTAAAGAACAGGAGTGAGCCAGAGATAAGAGCTAACAGACTGTACCTGAGATTCAAAACCCTTTTTATAGCAATAATTTACAAAATATCAGTTGCAGATGATAAAACAAATCTGGAGGAAAGACACTGATGGGTTAATATGGGGCAATGTAAAGCACTTGCTGATAGATTAGAGAAGCCTGGAGGGTGTTCTGTCATTGAATGCAGTTTGTGATGCTGGAAACTCTCTACCTGAGAAGTGAACTTGTCAAACAATGGAGAAAAAAATGTAGAAGAAGAGATAAAATATTTAAACAAAATGCTTTCTTATAGGCAGTAAACCTCAGTAAAATGCTCTTACCTGGTCTGCAAATTAGAACTCATTCCCATCAGGAAACCCGGTCCACAGGGCAGCTGGCCCACCTGATGTGGGGGTGGTGTCTTGTTTTTGACTATCGAGTCTTTGTAAAGAGCTTTTATTTATTTCCTCCTCAGCACTAGTGGGTTGTCCAGAAAGCTTTTTCCTCACGAGGTACAATGGGAATTATTCCTGGCCTGTAACAAGTCCAGCCTCTGAGACAGAGGTCAGCTGCAGGAAAAACCCTCTGCAGTCTGCTCAGAGGAGCTGGTGAGTGATGAGACATCTTGTATTGATTCTTCCATGGAAGAGCAGCAGGTTTTGTAATGGCAAATCAGATGGTGGTCTGCCACGGAACACAGCAGTGCCATGCCGAGGAAGATGCAAATAAATCTAGGGCTGGTCCTGCACGGGCTGCAGGAAAAGGGCATGGCATCATTCCCATCACCTGTAGGCAGAACCTGCTGTCACTGCAGGGACCTGACTTTCTGCTTAGGCAGGAAGGAGAAACCTTGCCCCTTAGCATTTTGTGCCTTCTCTTAATGGCTCCCACCCTCCGAAACCTCAAGGCTCTGGCATTTGGGCTCTGCTGCCATTCTGCTGGATGAGTACCAAGTCAGATCTGACTTGAAAGTCCATTTTAAGTTGGGTTAATAAATTGCATTCTTGGCTACCTAAGTGGGAAATATGAGGAACATCATGAGTACATATTTTTTCTTGTAACAATGTGCTTTGTTTTCATTTTTCAGTGAAATTAGTATTGAACTTGAGCAAGCTTTTTGGAAGAAACCAAGCATGACTAAATGCAATTTACTGGAAAAACTCCCAAATAATATTCTAGACCTCCAAGATATCAAGCTAACAGAAGGTATGGCACCAGATACTTCAGTGATACAGTGAATCACAGTAAAAATAGTGTAGTTAGATAATGCTCACGTTGCACATCTGAAGAAGCTGTAAGGCTGGTTTTGTGCATCCTGCACATCTGGTCATCTTAAAAGGTTTTTATTGTTGATGGATTTTGCAGGAGCTTCCAAATTCTCTACTGAATCATACTATTCTCAAAGTCTACACTTAGACTAATAGCTAGGTAAGTAACCGGTGAATAATGTGGCAGGTTTTGCCTGTCTATATGCTCTGTTAGCACATCAGAGCAGTTCACCATATGTCATGGAAAGAAGCACAAATCAGTGTCTGGAGTTGAAAAGTTGGTGCTGTAATTCATGTAATCGATGAGATGAACTCTACCACCTGTTTATACTTTTTAAGCTATGCCTAATAGTGAGAGTAGTTTGAATGGTGAACAAACCCAATACCAGAGCTTATCCTTATCCTCAGCAGCACATCAAATAATAGGTCACGGAAAGATATCTGCAGTTGTGCACAGTCTGACTCCGAGGGTGTAAAATCTGCTTCTATAAAAAAATTATAGAAGGATGATGAGATGATGAATGACAAATACAAAATACCATTCAGAATTTGCTTTTGCTGCTGTACCAGGTAAGCAGCATAAGGGACAGGGACGGATCTTTTGTAATTTGTAGTTCACAAATTTTTGTAAACAGCCAAAGTTAGAACTAAATATCGTTGCAGGTACTCTTTATAAATCCAAAAGCAGGTGACAGTATTCTTTTGAAAAGTACATTATTTTCTTCCTTTAAAATACACTCTGGGGTATGCAGATTTTACTTTGAAGTTCATGCCGGTCTAACTGACATGTCGAGGGCTTTTTGACTTATTCTTAGGACATAAGCTTGTAATAGATCAGGAGCACTCGAGGGAGACAGGTAGCTGTATGGCCAGACAGATAGCTATGCCACATAAATCATGTGCGCTTCCTTTTTTTTCCAGAGAATGCACAAGATGTTGTACAGCATATTTTATACCTCTTGCCTGATGCAACACTGCATGCGGAAGAGCTAGAAATCATTGCAAGTAAAATTTCTGATATTGTAGAGCTTGCAGATGTGAGTGTGACACTTGCAGAGAGTGTATTGTCTATACTAGACTATATTCTGCTGCAAGAAATAGAAGATGAGAACTTCAGAGAAATAACCAATAGGTAAGTAGGATAACTTGCCCAGAAGAGGCTTCCTAGGCTGAAATGGCGCTATAGTGTAATTTATTCAGTCTATTGAAATATCATCACTGGAGCGAGCAATTTCTGTACTTTGATGATAAGCATATTTGAGGTTTTTACCAGCAGAAATTGGTTATTGTGTTGTCAGAGGTGCCTTTGGCAGAGCCAGTTCTGCAGAAGTCCCCATTCCAGTGTTGTTCCCTGTGGGCATCCCAATCTGGAGGCAGCCCAGGGACTGCCCAGCTGCCATCTCCTCTCACAAGGATCTCTGTGGCTCAGCAGTGAGGCCTGTGGGCAGGTCAGCCTGGAGACACAACTTTCACCCTCTACCTTTCTGATAAAGACTTTTTAAACACAGCTATGCAATGTTAGCCTTCAAAATCTGTTTTCAGATGATGTGATTTTTCACACATGCTAAAATCAAGGTTCTTAGCTTTAAAAACACCTCTCTGCTTTGAGGTCTTAAAAGGAACTCGGCTGCCTGGTTTTGAATGTCTGTGTATAGCACTGTCCAGAGCAGTGCAGCTGGCCTTGACAAGGTCAAATGCAAGGACACAGAGTTTGCCCATTTGGAGCTTTGCTGGACAAGCCCCTGAGCAATAGCTCTGCCTTCAGAGCATATCCTGCCTGAGGTGGTGAGGAGCTGGAGGATGGACTTCCAGAGGCTACTACCAGACTAAATTCTTCTGGCTCCAATATTTCATCTCCTGGTACAATTAGATGACTGAAAAAAATCCAATTAGCAGATTTTACAAGTTACTGCCTCCCAGATGACATGCAGTTTTTGACTGGGTGTGGATTTTGACTCAGGTCTTCTCAGAACCTCCTTCTGTGGTCCTCACAGGGAGGGTATCTTCCACCTGCCAGAGGCCACTGAATCATGCCAACTCAACTGCTTGCCATCACCTGAGCCCGTGCAGACAAAGGGCCACCTACCCCAAAATGGACCCATTCTTCTCTAGTATTTGCTCCTACTGATCATAAATCAGAGCAAAGGCTTTTAGTCTCTTGGGTGTGCAGTATGAAACCAGCAGAACATTTCAGGAGTTGCATTTTTTTTTCATTCTGTTGCTCTTGTTGAAGTATCCTGAAGATGACTGAGGAGATGGGCTATAAGGTTACCTACACAGAGAGAAATATGTCAGTCATAACCACGTCCTTGGCCCTCTTGGTGTTGCGTCTAGATCCCAGCCTGTTTGGAGGACTGGCCTTTGGCATGGCCTCTTACAATAGAGGTGTGGATCTCAAGGTGAGAGCAAAGTATCACCTCAGTGATCGCTGACTAAACCAGACGATTCTCCCACTCTTTTGCCTCATTTTGAATTTGACCTGAGCATGGCACCTCTGAGCATATCATCTTTCTCCTGCAGATCAGTGTACAAGAAAACCCTTTCAGAAGGGCTTTGGCCTCTGTGTTTTTGCCAAAATCCCTGAAGAACTTCCTAGGCATCGAGTACTCTGACCCAGACAAGCGTTCAAAGATCCAGTTCAAGTTTTTTGGCACGACTTCACTTTTTCTGGTAACTATGACTCCCAGCAAACCCTAACACAGCAGGAATGGGCTCAGCTGTTCTCAGTGCCTACAAAAAGAAATCCCAATCCCAGCATCATCTGTTCTGGGCACATTAGCATCAGAGTGATCGAGGGATGTGCAGGAAAAATGTATTCAGGTAGCAAAACCTTCTCTGAGGCAAGGATGCTCTGAAAGGTGCCTGTAGATCTTAGACTCTTTTTCATTTTCTGTAGCTGATGTTATTCTAATCCTCCTGTTTTGCAGGAAAAGAACATGCCCTAACCTTCTCTGATAGTAAGCATGATGTATAGCATATGCCAAATATCATGAAAATAATTTCAAGATTTATGTCTCTATTAAAATAATATAGCTGCATGATATGCAAGATTTATGATTATTCTAGTACTTACTTTTATTAAGGGCAGATGGGTATAATTTAGAAAGGGAGACATTTTTTGGAAATGATGGCTTGTACAGTGCTCTTGAACAATGCTTTGCACAATGAAGGAGCATTCACAGTTGTGTCTCCTGTCTAATGAGCTTCGTGATGTACAACCAAGTGTTTAAATGTACTGAAACAATTACACAGCTTTCTCAATCCAGCTGGTGCATCTGAAACTCAGTTCCGCTTCAGCTGATGTTGACACTGTCCCTGAGCTGCAGCTAACTACGTGTTTTAATGATGTAGCAAGCAGCTAAATTACATCGGTCCTCCCATGGAGTTTAGCTGATCACCATATCCAAGGAATACACTTTAAAAAAAAATAGAGCAGGGCAGAGCTTGGATTCATTTTGCATGTGTGTGCTTTCCCCTGCAGGATGACAGTTTAACGATGGAGAGGTTGAACACTTACGTTGTGAGTGCCAGCATTGAAAATGCATCAATTCAGAACCTTAATGAGCCCGTGACTGTCACTCTCCACCACATAGATCAGAACAGGGTAGGATGTGTTCATTTCAACAGGGATGGAGTGAGGCAAAGCTGACTTCACTTACCCTTTCAATAAACTGGGAACAGGACAAATAAACTTAAAACACCTTGCTGCCTGACCTTTCCATGATGCATGCACCCAAACATTGACTGACCACACACATCTCAGTGTTTAATAATTCCTTGCAGGTCACTAAAGCTTGTGTCTGCACTCTAAATACTCCCATACTTAGCAACAAGGTACATTCTTATTGTTTCCTTGTTCTGATCTAGGCAATTTTTTTTTTCAAAGAATAGTTTATTTGCCAGAAAATAGTGGGTTTTGGATTGGACTGAAATGATTTATCCTTGATCTGAATTTGGAAAATAGGTCAGGTCAACAAAAAAGAGGAACTTTAAAAAATCCTGAAACCTTGCAAAGATGTTTCAAAAATCAAATTGCTTTGTTTTGTTTAAGTCTATTTTAAATTTAAGTTTAGACTTTAACTGAAAGTGTAAGCTTAGTCTAAAGTCTAAATAGACTTTAGGTTAAAGTCTGTTTTTAAGTGGGCATGGCTCAAACTTGTTTACTGAATTCCTCAGCATTTTTGTGCTGCCAATGTTTAAGGTCCAGCCTCCACGTGAGTGTATTACAAACCCAAGGCAGAAGAAAATTATTCAATAACATGAACTTGGTTAAAGTTTGAGTTAATGAGGACTTGTAATTGCTGTTTTCATGGCAAAATGTTCTTTCCATTCAGCAAATATATACCTAGAAATTTCACCCAGATATCCCCTCTCTTCTGTCATTTTTACTGTACCAGGCCATCTGGCACCTTTCAGATTTTTTTCCTTGACCTTTTAAAATTATCTTAATTAAATATTTAATGAGTTATCATCCAAACCTACATCTTTGGCTATGTGCCTAATTATATTTGATAGCCTCCAAATCACACATCTTAACAGTTTATCTGTTAGGCTGTAACCCTGTAAACTCTGTGCATTATTCAACTTTATTAATGATATAATAATAATAAAAGTAAATGAATCTGTGCCTTGGAAAAGTTTGCTGCAGCATTATGAGTAACAAACTGGAATGTCCCCAAGAGAAAATATTGCATTGAATATCTGTTTACATCTGTTCAGCTCTCACTTGTTTCCCTGCCTGATTTCAGAGAGGGGGAATTGCTGAAATTCTAAAGTAAAAGTTTCTTGTGGTTTTTTTCTTTTTTCAAATGTATAAAATCTCAGGTTGTTATTGCAGGTCTTAGTCATAACTTTTGAATTTCACCAGTAATTTGGTGTGACATCTCAGGCACCACTTGGACCCAATGAGATTAGACACAGGAATTGGTCTAAGGTGAACGATTTGTCAAATTTGCTGCTGTCCTTAAAGACTACAAGGTATTGAAAGATACAGGTAAAACTGGGAAAAAAACTGACTCACAGGATTTCCCTTGGTAAGGGGGAAGGCAAAAAGTGGGGCTCTGCTAGTTTAGTGCCATGGGTGAGATGGCTAATATCCTGGCTGGCTCCCCAATTCCAAGTGTCTGGCTGCCCCATACCTCGCGGCGTCTCCACTCACCCACAGACCCCCCTGCAGCACGGCACACAAATAATCACAGGCATCAGTGGGCTTTGCTGCCAAGCAGTGCAGGGGTAATCAAATCCAAGTGCCTTGGTTATACACCCCAATTCTAGGTCAGATACACTACCTGCAAGTGCAGACAGAGTGCATAAGTCCTGAAGAAATGTCACAGCCTCCTTTCTTCTGTTTCCAGGGCAATGCAGCAGTGCGCTGCGTCTTTTGGGACTTTGGGAAAAACAGTAAGTGTTACTTGCCGAGCTGGCTCTGTCCCCAGCATCACAGGGGCTTTGGTTTCTTAATATTCCACCTTGAAACTTGAGCGTGTGCTGCTGCTTTGTGTTGATGTCAACACCTCTGTACTCAGTGTTATCCCCAGGGACATGGGTATGGCATTATGCAGTGCTGCAGCTACACGAATAAGAGGACTTTGCCCAAGAAAAAGGCAGAAATGCAAATAAATATCAGATGAACTCTTACCATGACTTCAGAGAATACAATAGGGGCTTTGCTGGGATCAGGTCTTTAAAATGGCTCAGACAGTCACCAGAGAGAGATAACTGTGAATTGGGATAAATCAGAGCATGCAGGAGAGGTTTCCTCTGCAATTACTAGGAGTAGAAGTGATTTGCTTCTTTTTGATCAGAATCTGATCAAAGCTTCTGAATATGTGATGCAGACCACAAAAATAGGGTCATAACATTCAGTCTTACCAGGGAAGATATGGCTGTTTCAGAGCTGCACTCTGCCTAAACAAACTCTCTTCCCTGTGTGTGTTTCTTTTCTTCTGTTTCCACATGCTCCAGCACAGTCTCACCCAGCACTAGGTTCTTTGTCTTCTTTCTATGTGTGCAGATATGTAAACGACTTTAAATATTTCTTCATTCCACTAAAAGCTTTCATCCAAATTTTGAGGTTCTCAGGCAACTACAAGAAGATGTGTTTCAGTGTGAAATCTCACTTGTGTGCTGCTAAATGACCCTGCAATCTCTACTAACTTGAGCTTGTCTTCACACACCCCGCAGGCTGCAGAGCAGTAAATTATGGAGGATGACTAACTCTACTTAAAAATCTTTTTTCTTTATTACACAGATGGACTGGGTGGTTGGAATACATCAGGGTGTGAAATGGAATATACAGATATGAATTATACAATCTGTTTCTGTAACCATCTTACCCATTTTGGAGTTCTGCTGGTGAGTACTCCATGAATCATCTCCCAGAAAGTCCTGTGGCACTAAACAAAGTCATCTCTAGCTTTGGAGAAGAGATGGGAGATTCATGTCTATACAATCTCTTAGATATCTGCAATGTTGCCAAAATCAGCAATAACAAAGAAAACAGTTATAATAATTTAATGGTGTAAAGTCCTTTAAATGTCACTTGCTTTTAGGCAGTTTTGTTTTACAGATGCAGTTTGTACTTAATATGCGTTGGAAGTACTGTGTTAAATTTATTAACTGCCAGTGACAACTAATGACATTACACCTTCTTGAATGTTTTATCTATGCTCCATCAGAAAGTAAAATTAAGTATAAATATGGGAGATGTCATTATCTAGCACCTCTTATTTCTCTGTAATACAGAGAAAACTGCCCCTAAAAGCAAAATGTCAAAAGCTGGGACAACTGTCTGAGAGTGGGCTGCACAAAAAGCAAAGAGACGGGTGGGTTCTAAGCAAATCAAGTAGATTAAATTCTCTTTTCCTGATAGGACATGGCCCACAGGATGGGGTGAGGCCCCATCTTTGCCTTTCGATGCTTCCCCTGTCGGCATGCCCCAGAGGCAAAAGCTCTCCTGGGAGTAAAATGGTGGCTTTACAGAAAGGAATTGAGATGGTTCAGATTCCAGTGACTTGCTGAAGTTTCTGTTCAAGCAAGAAAAATTCAGTCTGATTTTCAGATCACACCTCACACTGTCACTTTGGTAATCAGCACAGCTACAGGTCTTCAGCAGCATGATCCATGGGACATTGGAGATGTAGGTTACTAGTCAAAATAGTAGAGAACCTGTGACAGGGAACAACAAAATCCTCTCAATCTTCCTCCTGGCAGCAGCTGTGGGGAAGGAGGGCCCAGCCTCCAGTCTGATTTTGCAGTGGTGCTTTCTGGGCAGGGAGCATCTACCATGCTCTAAGGCATTTAGCAGGTTTGTGCAGTTCTCAAGCATGGCAGCTGCCACTGAAACGAAGTAGTTTCTCCTACAAAGCAAGCTCCCGGTGGAATAATAATTTTGGTAAGATCCTGGAATCCATATTCAATTTGTGGTCTCTGAAGAACAGCTTTTCTAGCTTCGCAACTTATTGCCGGATACTTTAAATACTGCAGGGTAATCTGCCATTTACTAGTTAGAATGTTCTGTGGAACTGTACAATAAGAAACTCATAAATATATTAATGGTAAATCTCCAAAAGTAGAACGGTAATTTCACAATGTGAAAGGAATTTTCTAAATCTGTCTTGGCAAACTGTGTTTCTTTATCTTGTAACGCAGGACTTGGCCCGGACAGAAATAGATGTCACACATGATCATATATTAACTCTGATAAGCTATGCAGGATGTGGTGCTTCTTCCCTTTTTTTGGGAATAACGCTCATGACATACCTAACCCTTGAGTAAGTATGGTCCTTCTTCTTACCCTGATTTTAATATTTCGGCAATAAGAAATTTGCAGCAATTACCAGAAGGTTTGCTAGTATTTGATGCTGTGATGCATGAAGGGGAAGACTGAGAGCTGACAGTATAAATATTGCTTTGTTTTGATGTCTGTCTGGTGCAAAATTAGAGAGATTTGAATACTTCTACCTCAATACAAGCACCTATCTTTACTGTTCAGCAATTTTTATGTTCCTAAATTTCACAAAATCAAAATCATCGAATGCTTTGGATTGGAAGGGATTACTAAAAGGTCCTCTAGTTCCAGCACCCTGGCACCTTCCACTAGACCACATTGCTCCAAGCCCTGTCTAACCTGGCCTTGAACACTTCCAGGGTTAGAGCAGCCAGAGCTTCTCTGGGCAGCCTGTGCCAGGGCCGCACCACTCTCACAGCACCACTCTCACAGTAAAATGTCTGTAAAGAGTAAAAATTTATGTAATTTCAAAAATTTACCCCTGGACATGGGTGAGATATTACATCAAGAATCTGGAATATTCCTGTGCATAGGGTTAGGGTTAGGCTGCAAACCCACTCCTGTAGGGAGTAAATAGGCTGTAAATTGGATGATGCAGTGATAACCTTGCGGACTTTCACCTTCCTTTTAGGAAGGTGCGGAGAGACAACCCCTCAAAAATCCTGCTCAACCTTTGTGCTGCGCTACTGATGCTGAACATTGTCTTCCTCATCAATTCATGGCTGACCTCGTTCAACCAGCCAGGCCTCTGCATCACTGTGGCCATGCTCCTCCACTATTTCCTTCTTGCAGCATTCACGTGGATGTGCCTGGAGTCTGTTCACTTTTATTTGGCTCTTGTCAAAGTTTTCAATGTTTATGTCCCAAATTACATCCTAAAATGCTGCATTGCTGGCTGGGGTAAGTAGACTGAGTTCCTTTCCACTTCTGTGCTTGTCAGCTTCTCTAAGATCGGGGCATTTTTGCAGAAATAAGTGAAGACCCTGAGCTCGCAGAAATGTGATGCACACCCTGCACTGTAAGGATGGATCTCTTCCCCTAGGCTGTTCAGCTTAAATTTCTTTTGTCCTAGGAGACATTAGAAGAGAGTGCTTGTTGTCCCTGCACAGTCATATGCAACTGAAAGTGGATGTAAGGCACTGCTTTCTTACCCCTCTTCTCTTTACAGGATGATTTATCAGTGTACCTCACATGAGTGGCAGTAATGCTGCCTACAGCCTTCACCCCTGTGTGGGGATGCTCAAAGGTGATTTTAACTCCTTCTCTGAACCTTGTGTCCATTTTTGGCATTCTCTAACTGATTCCCATGCACAGAGTGGATTTGGCTTTCATTCATTGCTCTCCCAAGGACTTCCCTTGACAAGTATCAGAGACTTGTTTGGGAGAAATGTACCAAAAAGAACCCAAATTCTGGTTCACATGTTAGAAAAGGTGTTATCAGAGGCACTGACCTAGAGCAGAATTTGGGCTTATTATTTAGGTCACCATTTAATGCTGTTTAAAATGTTGGGGGTTTTTTTGCTCTTGAATTGTGTGCAGCATATTATCATCCCTATCCTCATGTTCCACACAATTTTTCTCAGGGGCAGCCATCTCTGATGGTGCTGTTGGCAGCAGCTGTTCTCTACAGAAAACCCAGAACTGAAAAAAAATCTGGGAAATGTGTGAAAAAGAAGACTGATAAATCACTGCCTGGGAAGCATGTGTCTCTATGAGCTCTTAAAACAAAATGCTGTGGTCTGCCTATCCTTTGACACTCAGCTTTTGTAATAATCAGTTGGTTTTATTTTACCAGATTGGATCCCTTCTGGAGATGTTTGAAGACTCAGAAACATTTTGCAAACACAGATATTTTTATGCCTACTCATTTTTAATTTGCATAAATAAGGAGATCAAACCTGCTATGCTACACATTTAATTACAGTTGTTTCACAAGGAGCTCTGGGAGTAAAATTTGATCCAAAGATGCACACGTCTGCTGTAATTACGTCTCAGAGATTATCTGACATCTTTCCATATTCTTAATTTTTTTCTTTTGAATCAAGCTATTTTTCTTTTGCTTTCCACATTAGGAATACCAGCTATTGTAATTACTCTTGTGCTCATTATAAATAAGGACTTCTATGGCAATGGGTCACTCTCCGAGAGCCATCCTTACAGCAGTTTGTAAGTATAATACTTAAACTTTTTGATGGTCACCAGAGTATCTGAAAAATACAAGGGATAACCAGAAATAACTCACTTTTGTCTCCTCTCCTTGATCTTTACCCTCTCCTTTCAGTGGTTTGAATGCATGGCTACTACATCGAGTACATGGAGTAGCTCTCACATTGGTGAACTTGGCTTGAGGACAGGGAGGGATTCTGCCAGTCAACTCCATTTGAGTTTCTGTGAATTTCTTTCATTGCATTAATGCAGTCTTATGGGGTATTTGTATGTGCTTCTGCATGTTCTGGGTTTCTGGTAAAAATCTAATGGCACAATAATTGCTCCAGTATTTTGCACATTTTCTTCTGTTTTTTTTTTTTTTTTTGTTTTGTTTTGTTTTCTGGTTTTTAATGTCAATTCACATCATTGTCTCATCATAATTTCAAGTAGCTTTATTTCAATTGTCTCAACCTCTTCCCTTTTCCAATGGGAAAACACTGCCTTCTTTCATCCTTTTTGAAAATGCTTTAATAGCAAAGAATGCTTCCATTTTCCCACTTGTTTCTTGTTTAGCACAATCAGTTGTTGGTGAAGATTACCTGGAGTATTTGAGCTTTCTCCCATCAGAGAGGCTACACACACCTGTGACACCTTGGAGGGAAAGTTGGTCTCCATCTTTAACAGAAAAGACATAAAGAAAAATAGAAGTAAAATTCACTATTTTATGCTTAAGGAAAAGCTAAGCAGTGGTACGCTATTATTTGGACCCCTAGTTAAGTCATATTCAACTTGGTTTTCTTAAGGCAGCATGTCTTTGTGTTTATACATAATTAGGTTGTGAAACAACCATCAGGTTTATCTGAGAATTTGCCAGAAATATCCGTGTCTTAAAGTTACCAAATTTCCATAACATCCATAAAAAAAGACAAGTGCACGCATTCTATGAATGTCCTCATTGGGGGAAAATGAGTGCTAGGGAATGCCCCTAACTAGGCACTGGATAACCATACAGAATGCTTATTTGGGGAACCAGCTTCCTGAGTTTCCCCCTCGGAAAACTTCTTATTGAATACATACCTCCCTTTCTTGCAGTTGCTGGATCCAGGACAACACAGTGTTTTACATCTCTGTTGTGGCCTATTTCTTCTTCATATTTTTGATGAATACAGCTATGTTCATCACCGTTCTTCTTCAAATCCACTCTGTGAAAACAAGGACACAAAAGACATCCAGATTCTGGAAACAGGGTGTTCTCAAAGACCTCAAAAGTGCTTTCAGCCTGTTGTTTCTTTTGGGCTTGACTTGGGGCTTTGCTTTTTTTGCCTGGGGAGCAGTGAGGATATTTTTCTTGTATCTCTTCAGCATTTTTAACACCTTGCAAGGTAATTTCAGAATGGAGTAGTTCTATAAACATAAGGGTTTAGGGATGTGAAACAACAATACATCTGTAATATCATGTCGCTCAAGCAGGGGGGAAGAGGAGAACTCATACTGCTTTTGCATTAGAGGGTTTAGCTATTTTAAAAGGAAAGCTCTATTGCAGCAGGATGACAGTGTGTAGATAAGTTGCTGGGTTAGGTAGACTATTAAAGACATGCCTTGGAAACACAGGTCCTGATAAATGCGCCTTGTCAGGAACTGGCACAATCCTTTTCAATCTGGGCATAAAAATGGCTGATAGAATCGACATCAACTTGCACATTATTCTTAAACCAAATCTGTAGAAAACTCTTCCTATTACCCTTCATATGCATGAAGAAGTCAGTGCAGCTCTGGGCCAACATGATTATAACATAGTAGCGTGGCTTGGGTTGGAAGAGATCTTAAAGATCCTGATCTTGGGCCAGGGACACTTCGCCCACACAGAACACACTGGTATTGGTGGCATGACAGAAGTTTAGAAAAGGGGCAGCAGGTTGGAGAACACACAAGAAAACCCATTAATCTATCCTTTCTTCTTTAGGGTTCTTTATCTTTGTGTTTCACTGCCTAATGAAGGATGAAGTAGCAAAGCAGTGCCGAGTACACTTCTGCTGCGGAAGATTCCGTCTGAGTAGTTATTCTGGTAAGCACTGAAGGCATTTGTTCAGTTGACTCATAAATCTTTGTCTGCTACTGGCGTCACATTTGTTCTGCATTAAGAAATGAGGCGACTCTCAACAGCCCTTCTGCATTGCATTGGATAATTGTTCTTTAATAGGTTTTTATCCTCTTGCATTAACTGCTTGTGATATGATGACATGGTGACAGCATGCAGTAAAAACTGCAGATTTCCAAAACCTATTTCAGCTTGGTCTCTTAATTCTGTTCTCACATGCCATTCAGTGCTCCCTTATGTGAGCCATATTTTTGGCGGCTTTCCAGTCTTCATACAGTTGAGATTCTGAAATTTATGCAGAATACTGGGCATGCAAGTTGCCATTTTTTATGTGCAGGAGCTGGATTTGCTCAGCCTGGGAAGAAGGGAGATGTCCTGCTGTCTTTGGCCATCTGAGGGGCTGTTACAGAAAAGAGATGGATTTTCAGAGGTGCACAGTAAGTAGACAAGAGGCAATGGACCAAACCACAAGTGAAGGAAATTCACGTTATTTATAAATAAAAACTTTTTCTTTTCGCTAGTTGGATGGCAGTGGCCCAGACAGATGGTGGGGGGAGTCCCTCTCCTTGGAGAGTCAAAATTTAGTTGGACAGGTGTCAGACCCACTTGGCCCAACTCTGGGCAGGAGGTTGGAGCAAAGACCTCCAAAGTTCCCTTCCAATCTAAATTATTGTAAGATTCTTTCATTTGCCAGCTCAGCAAGGAATAGCATGGGCTTATTCTGGCCTACTCCAGTGATGTTGATTTTTTACTGAAATGTGGTAGAATTTAATAACTCTGTGTGTCTATCAAAATGAAATGACGTTATGAATGCGTATAACAAAGGAGAAGCTTAACCAGTTGGGTTTCAGGAAACCAGACTAAAAATCCTGTATTAATACCTGTGTCTTGTGACCAGCATCCTGTGCACTCTGTGCTGAGGAAAAGGCAGCTTTCCATTTGCAGAGGGGGAATTCAGTACAAGTGCTCTCAGTAGCAACCAGACTGTTCCCCCTTGAGCAGGAGCCAGGTCAGTGTTGTGCGATGCAATAAGGATGAGGCTGCAATTCCTACCATTTGTGTGACTCCTGCTTCCTTCTGTGTGACCGTATCAAATTAGTATTACTAGACTGGGTCATCAAGGGGAAATAGAAGACTGAATTGCTGGTATCCAGCCTCACCTGCACAAGCATGATGGAGCTAATGTAAAAATTAACATCGGGAATTGTGCACTCTGTGGCACAGAGACTCCCGGCCACTAGGCAGAAATAAGGATGGCACAGAAAGCAAGCACAGACTATTCTCCTCTCTGCTCTCTGGTATTTTGAGATGTGGCACCTGTACAGAATTTGATTTCTGCACCTCCCACTCTCTGATTTCAGACTGTAGTGGGTCAGGTGCAACTGCTGGATCTACACCAAAGCATTTAAACCACAGGTCACCATCCCAGGCTTTGTGGAGTCTGCATTCTAATGGAACAAGCTCAACCTTCAAGGCAGATTTGCTTCCCACAACTTCTCCAGATACGAATTTTAAGATTGGTAAGAACACTGTACGGACTATCATAGATATGTACCACAATAAATTCCATATGGTGACAGTCACATCCTAACTAATGGGAAGAAATAGGAAAACTTTTCACTGTTTTGTCTGTGCCGGGCTTTTGTTTGGGGATTAATGGCAACATTGCAGATGGTTTTTGCTGTACTAGGGAAAATAAGAAAGCTCTTAAAATCCTGGGATGGCTCTTCTCCAAAAGGATGGAAACTCCCTGCTCAGCTGCCACCTTAGGCACCTAAGGAATATTCTACTCTCTGCCAGCAGGCTGACACCCACATGGGACCTATTCCAGGGAGCACCACAGTCTTGAGATAGACTACGGTCATCTCTAACTGGAATTGCATTTCCAAAAGAGCAAAGATCTTGGAGATTACAGAAAGCTAAATAGGTCATGTTGTGAGCCTTTTTAAACCTGAAGGGATTCAAAACCAAAAGGTTTTACCTTCAAAGGTAGAGAAATTGTTGGCCATATCCTGAACAAGGAATAGCACCAAACATTCCTAGTTGTTTTTTTAAAAAATTCTGATTTCTATTATTTCCCCAAAGACATTAAAACTTTATAGGCAGGTTCTTTCTAAACACATTAAACCAAGTTATTATAATGCAAAAATGTTCCCAATTCTTTCCCACAGCTGAAGTCCATTGCAACCCCACTGCTGTATCTCCAGAAAACCATCCTTTTTCACGAAGAATACTATCCATGGAGACAGGGTTGCACTATCCCCAGAAAGTAGGATTTTTACACTGCTAATGAATTTGTTTTCCTCTGCTTATCTAATGATGGTTCCTTTTGAGACTTGTAGAAACATATATAGTTCTAAAGAATTACATCTAATGTACAGTTATCTGGACACGATTATAGAGCTAAACATCCCATGACTCAACTTTAGGCTTCATTAGTAGTAGCAGTACTGACCACAAGGATTTGGTCCCACTGTTTCCCAGATTAGTCCTCATGTTAAACAGAGACTGGAAACACTCCTCATCCTGAGCCCCATTCATAGTTCATCCTCCTTTTTTTCCCCCCTTTCCACTGTCCTGATAGCCCTCTGTTTCCATCTTCATCTGATACTTCTCTCCGAATTCAATACCTGTAATACTGAGGTGCAAGTGAGTTACTGAGTTACATATGTTTCACACTGTTGCCTGACTGTCTCAGGCATGGGTATCTACAATCCTTGATCAGTATCTTTCCTTTCTTTTCTGAAATGGACTTGGACCAACTTATATGCGAAGAAATTGGACGCAGATTTCCAAGATGTTCCTCTCAGTCGTAGGTTATTTTCAAACATGCTGTCATTGGTGACTTCAACCTTGATTTCTAAGGAGACATAGATGCATGTCTAAATGTTTGAAAATGTTGCACAGTATTTTCAAATGGAAAATGGAAACAATAAAAACTGAAATTCCCACCTTCAAGGGGTATCCTTATGTATGATATAGGTTTCAGATTACCTCTCCTGAAAAAAACTTCAGAAATAAACCCAAACAGAGCAATAGCAGATAAACCCCTACTATCATTGAAGCTGGAAATAAGGATGTTTTCCCTTTAGTGTTGCTTTACTGTGAATACTGCAGGATATAAACTCCATTTCATGACATCACAAGAGAGACCTAACTTTCTTCATCTGCTGAGGCGAGGGTTTCTTTCAGCAATTGTGTTCAAACTGGTAAATTGCCGGCTCAGCTGAGTCCTAGTTTCTGTTCTGAATGCCCTTCTCTGTATCACTCAAGTAAAGATTCCTAAATGATTGTTAATATAGTGGAACACTAAGCTGTACCCATGACAGAGGAGTAAAATAATATAATGAAGTGATGTCTTAAAACTGGTATGTATGATACAAAATACAAAAGGTTCTTTCAGTCAGTGAATAACTCCCACATAGCAATTAGTGGAAAAAGATGAATATTTTAAGGTACAGTACCTACAGCCGATCTACTTGAAATCAGACAGATCCCCTTCAGTTCCTTGGCTTATGGGAGAAATCTTGGTATTAAAAACATGCAAACAAGTTCAACCTTGTACCCACATGTTTCTAACTTGAAATTGCTTTCAAGGGGAATGAAAGTCAATAACAAAGTTAGTTCATTATGTTGGGCATGAACTATTGCATTTTTTTATTTTCTATAGTAAACTCTTTGTTCCACAATCTGCTGCTGCATACAAGCTTTCTCTTCTTCCCAATGTGAAGCACAACACAATGTGCTGTGGTGCTAAAGCTGTGCCTAACAGCTGTGCCTAGCCACCCCTAACCTGGCTGCTGCACAGCCCAGGGGGACCCTGAGAGCCTGAGGAAGGAGGCTCTGTAGTTCTTTGGGGGAACCAGAGTTTTAGTCCTCCCCCAAGCCCCTTTAAGACCAGTTTGTCTCCACTACATCAATAAGACCAGGTGGGTGGACAGTCTGATATGTCTCCATCAATCTGCTTTGACCTGCACTTTCTCCTTTGTGCAGTAATTCTTTTTACATTCAATTCAGGGGGCAGAAAATAATAGGCTTACATTTCAAACAGATGTAGGGAACAATTTCTATTTTCAAGGAATATGAGGTCTAGAGAGCACAAGGAATTGCCATCACTGCAGGTCTTAAAAAACAGTCAGGGTGATAAGACAAATACCTGCCAGAATTGGTATAGGTTGATTTTCCCTTAGAGCAAGTCCTCCGAAATGTATTTTCTATGACTCTAATTTAAAATAAAAAGACAGCAGAAGAGGGCAAAACATGAAAGCAACATCAGACTGAACTTGTCTCCTGCATGCTGTAATTATTTTTTTTACATCTCTGATAAAAACTGGAATGTACCTTGATTTTCTAAAGTTTTTGCTACATGCCCTCATAAAGGATTAGGAGCAGCAAAGATTCAGGTAAAAGCTGGACAAGCAGCAAGAAAAATGCTGCAATACAGAAGATTTCTCAGGCTGCCAGGAAAAGTTTGGAAATGCCATTTCCTGGGCAGATCCATCAGCATGCTTCACATTTTGGAGGTGTACCAGTGGGAAGAAGGGCAAGCTGCACAGTGTGGAGGTCTTCACTCTTCCTGCTGATTCTTTTTTTTTTTTTTTAAACCAAAACCTGGAAGTCAGTTTTTAAAATCCTGTCAAGTTGCTTATGTATAATGCAAAGCCCTATTTTTTCCTGGGAAGGCAGTTAGTTCACTTCCACTCTCCATCACATTCCAGCTAAACAGTGTATCATTTATGTTTGAAGCGTGGCATTGTGTAGGTTGTCAGCTGGAATGAAGGTGTGTAATTTTCCTTGGGCTGAAATAATATCTTCCACCCCAGCACTGTTGCATTTGCTCTTCTCCAGCATATCTGTGCTGACATTCTGTCACAGAATTGTGCATTGATGGTTTTACCAGGGAGATGACATGCACAGAAACAAATCTCATAAAATTTCTAAGTGCTGATAATTTTAAATGATGGGAACGGCTTCTGCAGCTCTGGCTGGAGCTGTGACTGGTGTGTGACTAAGACAAGTGCACCCTCCTCCTCCCCATTTGGATTCTATCAGCTGACTTCTGTCCATGGCAGGAGGCTGAAATGAGACAATCTTAAGGTCTTTTTCAACCCAAATCATTCCATGGTTCTTTGACTTAATGTAAAAGCAACTTTGATTTTGAAGTTGTTCTCAATTTACTCCCAGACTGTTTATTTTTAGTGATACATACGCTAGGAAATGTGTCCTCTATTTTAAAGCAATAAAAGGATTTCAGAAGGTATATTTATTTGAATTATTTAAAGTCAGATCTCAGTGGGTTGTTAACAATAGGTTAGATGATACAAAAGAAATAAAAAATGACAGTAAAATCACAGCAGTAGTGGTGGCAAATAGAACAAAAAACTCCCCACTCCCACCTTACTATTTAGACTGACACAAAATTCCAGCACTCTTCATCCTAGCTAAGTCAGGGGTGCGAATCCAAGATGTAGGCAGCTCATTTATGGGTTCCTGGAGACTTTTTAAGTCTCTTCATGGACAAGTAGCTAAAGCTGTCTTCTATTTCAGCATACGTACAGTGGTTTGGTAACCCTGGGGTAGATAAATCTTACATAGGATGACAGCTAAAGGTTAGTACAGCTTGTTTAAGCTTCCTCCTGCCTGTGTGAATCTGCAGTATTGGTAGTAGTACACCCAAGATGTATGATTCTTTCTACATTTAACAGACATTTATTACTGGGACAACGAAAGAAATGTCATTATGGGAAATGATTTGAGATTAAAAATCAAAGTACTGGGAAGATAATTGCCTATTGCATAAGATGACTGTTGAGCCTTAATGCACAATTCTCTGTGCTTTTAGGTATCAGAAAGTATTTAGAATGTCATGGCACTTTAATGGTTCCAAAGTAAATGAATCATGGAGTTTCAAGGATGCCCAGAAGAATTATCCTTGCTATATTACTTCATTGCCTGATTGCTCCTGTAACTGGAGAAGTGCAAGGGTTTCATTCCAGTGTTTATTTTTCTGTCTTTTCTAAGAAATGACACTGATATTTCACTGGCCATTCCCATACTGAAACTGGCTGAGGAAACTCCTGGAAAAGGGGGCTGAAAGGGATGCAAGAATGGAAAAACAGGGTAAAAGTTATGTGGAACCATAGATTAATGACAGCATTTGAAATCCTGTTGCAGGCAAATTGCATCACAATAACTCCACTGAACAGTCTGGATTTGGGCATTGTAACAAGATCTGAAACTATTTTCTAAAAGATACCCCATATTGCTGCTGCATCACCAAATGCTCCTTTGGACAGCTCCTCTGAACTCACCTTCCATCTCACTTTCGTAACAGTGAGGGCTGGGATGGTGTTATTTTTGCTCCTAGGCATGCTGTTAAGTCTTGTAGTATTTGAAAGTTTAATTTGGTATCACACTTTCAAAAAACAGGGACACTATTCCAATTAAACGTTGCTGCAGGATTTGATGCCCCAAGTCTCAGTACCTGCACGGCTCCCTCTGCCCTTGGTGTAAAATCAACTTCACACAGATAAACCCAGAAATAAACCAATTGTTTTTTCTCCTAAGTCTTTCTCCTGTAGTCTTTTACAATAAACAGTTACACTCTGTTATGAATGTGACACAGATGAGGAAGTTGTCATTGAAGCGTACTAAAAACATTTTCCATTTTCATAGTTCAGTAGTTGCTTTGTCTCCAGCTGCTCAGGAGACTGGGCAATAGTAAAAAAAAATCCATACAGGATAGAGAAGATGTTCCCACTTAGTGGTGAAAACCATTGGATTGACAGACACTGAAATCAAGCTCTTGTCATCACAAGAGAGGAAATCCAGCGTGGGCAGTGCCCTCTGCAACATTCCTCCCCTTTGCCTGAGACTTGTTGCTCTGAAATAGGTGCCTGGCAAGATAGGGAGGTGATGTTCTCTGTTTTGGGAGGCATTTGATGTGGTACATGGAAATGATGTGTTCCCATTCTCCCAGAAGGACAGAGCAGAAGAGAACACAACCCTGAATGTTTTGGTAACCTGCTCTGAACATGGACTGCTCTCTTCTACATGGATGTTCACTCAGGCGTGCATTCAGGCTTTTCCACTTAATACTTGCCTGCCTGAAAACTAGAAAATGGATTGGGAACAGTCACACAGCCATAAAATGGCTTTTTGTCCCTTCATCTTGCCGTTACGTGTTGTGCCATTGGCAATTTCAGTTTAAAGAGAAGACAAGAAAGCTGTAACACATTCAGACTGATGTAAGTCAGAAACAAGGCAATTACACACACCCATCCCTGAGAAGGTTGTCTCTAGAGCAGGGACTCCTCAAAACAAATGTGGCAAAGGCAGCTCAGAAAACATTAGGAAGAAAAATACATTTCAGAAATCCTAGTTACAAATGGAAAGTCTGTGTTATAAGCTGGAGTTGTTAAAGGACTCCAGGTCAGGACTTTTTTGATGAAGGATCAAAAAGCTTTCCATCGTGTCAGAAAAACATGACCTAAAAGGAAGGCTACTGGGATTTGCTAAAAGGGACACATTTACATTGATCTAGTCAGACCACTAGATTTAAATCAGTTTTCTCCATCATTGGAGGAGTAGGAGGAATGTGCCTGTGGCGTCGCAGCAGAAAGTCCAGCTTTGCACAAACGGGTTTGGGCAGATGGACAGCAACAAGGCTCATCTGTAGGAGAGGTTCTAACCTAAGAAAAGCCTTTTTTAAGAGAAGATGCCACAACAGAGTCTACCCAATTCAGAACTTGGACAGGCAAGCTGTTCAGAATCACTCTACTGTTAACACCCGACAAACATAAACATCAGTTCACTCAATGGAGAGACAGAAGAAAGCATCAGCCAGCAATAAACAGATGGTGAAACTGCTAGGAGAGACAATCAAAGGATTTAAAATGAGTTTGAGATGTAAAAGAAGAATTAAGACTACTAAATAGCTCTATTCTGAAATGATACAAATAACAACCGAAAAAAGTGAGTTAAAATTATCGTAACTTTAATGAAATTATCCTAACCAGGCTGGCTAATATAGCTGTTGTTTAGTATGTATCAGTTTTGTGCTCCTAGCACTTTAGCTGCAAAGCATTCTGACATATTTTTATAAATAACAATCAATGCAGCATGACCGATGCACCTTGAAATACCAAAAATAAGCAACAAAAAAAACTATTTTGGAAAATAATTTTCTTTAATGAGTGAGTTAAGATTTTGGCTGTTTTCATCATATTTTGGCTTGGTGCAGAGCAAATGGTTTTGAAAGATTTTTCTGAGTGCATGACTATGCAGCACATGGCAATGATTTGTAGTAGTCACACTGCATTAAAACACAAAATTTACATTAAAAATACAGCTAAATTATATACTCTTGAGTATTTTATTTGTATTTTTTTGCAGGATGGAGTTCAAAAGGAGCATTTCTTTTCTGTGAAGCTTGAACCTGAAAAACTAGCCAGAACTACTTCAACTGATTTTCACGCCAGGAGGCAAAACTCTAAAATAGTGCCTTAGAGTACTCTGGGGTTTGGAATAACAATGCCATTCTCTTCCTTTAGAGATAGATTTGAACAACAGAAAGCTATCAGAAATAGCTGAAATTCTGCTTTTGTAAACAAATTGCAGATGTGGTTTGCTGTCTGTCCTTCAGATTTTCATTGTTAGACATTGTTATTTAGTGTGCTTTTCGAAAATAGTGGTTTTCACCTCCTATTGATCCACTAAGACAGTAGTTTAGGCTCCATAAAGAGAGAAGCTGGGCAACTACCTAAAACCTCCAGTAATATAAGAACTGAGGAAAGAATTGTGAGAAATTATGAAACTTTCTTCTGCCACATTCCTCCAGGGAGGCAAAAAGATGGGAAAAAAGCAGTCTCTCAGTGGAAAGAGAAAATCAAGTAGAATTTCATGCTGCTTTGAGCAGGGTTAGACATGTGTACTGTGCCCTGTTAGAGAGAGAGAGAGAGAGAGAGCAGGGAAAAATGAATCTGTGTTTCTAGATAGTGGGGGGTTCTAGTGTGAAGCTTCAGAATGGGCATTTGGGTAAACCCTGGTCCAGTCTGGGATGAACAGGACATGAAGTACCAGGAATAAAGAGAATTTTAAGCTTTTGCCACTTTCTGGAGTTGCTTCCATCTGTGACACATGTTGATATCCTCAAGAGGCTTTAATATGTGTTGGGTGGTCTGTCTGCTTTCCCTTCACACCAGAATCATCCCCCAAACCAACTGCTGGGAGGAACTAACAGCTCAAGAATCCAGTCCTGTGAATTATGAGTTGCACAGAGGGATACCAGTTCAGGTCCTTCATCCCAGCATACAAAATGTTTAAGTGACAGAACTACCAAACCTCAGAGTCCACATTGCCAGCCTGAATCTCTTGAACAGCTCTGGAAGCTCAAGCACCGTAAGAGTTGGTTGGGATCTCTGCTGCTGGCCGAGCTTTGGTGCATCAACCAACCTCTAGTGCAATTCCAGACAAGCAATGAGCTTCTTTCAGCTCATTTCCAGTTTCAGCTAAACACCTGATGCATCACTCAGATGCCACCCTTGAGTATTCAACACTTGGTGGAGTACAATTAGTTCCCAATGTTTGGTGACACCCTGAATCTCCTGTACGGAAAATTGAAACATTTCATGTAAGTATCTGACATTAAGCTGTCACAATCTGCTACAGTTACTGAACTCTGTATTAAATATAATGCATGGTACTACGCCAGTGTGGGTGGACAACATAATCAGGATCCTCAAAGGTACCTTAATCTGTGAGCAACCTACGTACTGCGCCTGCATGAAAGGACATATTCTGGTTGATGATGACAAGAGCTTCTCTTCTGAAAGCACTTTCAAAAAGCATAATTGGAATTTTTAAGCCATGAATCCTCTTTCCATCAGTGATGCCTCCTCCCACCACACCACAGCACACAGATCTTTCATTTGATGTACATTCTACCACCTGTTCTTTCACCACCTAATATATATGACATGGTTATATTTGAAAGGATTGGGACTGGGGGAGGAAAAGAATAAGGCTTTTCATGAAAAGTACGTAGACAAATTTTTTTTGAGTAAATGAAACAAGCTTGATTTTGTGTGTCTGCATATATGCAACTAAAGAGACTCAGCTATAAGGTTGCTTTTGTGATTTGAGCAGGGTATCTCCTCCACTCCAATGTCACAGCTCAAGAACAATGTGAAGGAAAAATACTCCAGTGACTGATCTTAATTTTCACGGCATAAGGCTTCAGGACTTTGATCTCTTTTCCACTCCCACTACTTAGAAATTAGATCTTGGCTTTCTTAATTTTAGGAGATTTAGCTCAATGCACCACATTTCTTGTATCTTAGTTTACCAAAAAGTTAATCAGGAGTTCATCAAAGTAAGATGATTTGAGCACATAATGAGATTATTTTAGATTTGATTGTTGATTTATCTAAAGATAAGAAAACCCATGCTAATATTAACATGTCTGATTGAGAAAGCATCAGAAGTCTTCTCTCAGAAGATTTGACTCATCAGTTGTACCATTCAAAGCCAATACATACATGGGTTATTGCAAGATAACAGGCATCTATCCAGCAACTACCTATTTATGCCTTCATACTTTGGCATAAATTGAAACAGTGGGACTGTTTCAAGGGAAAAAACCTAAGCGTTACCAGTACTGTAGCCATAAATTTTGGTTTTATATTGCCTTTTGGAAGGTCACTGCATTTCTGTGATAGAAAGGCTAATCAGAGCATGTGGAATCCTCTGACTCTGCCACCTCAGGGAAGACTCTATCATAGAGTTTTTCCCCCCTAGGCGTATAGAGAAGACTTAACCCATGATGCTGCGCAGCACTACTGTCAATCTACATCAGACTGCCTCCCCCATTGGCCAGTTGACACTGCCCACTCCAGTTATTCATCCCTCATCCCCCTACAGGTTGCTGCCCTTGGTCCTGCCCTTTACCCACGCCTGTGCCCCCAGGTCATTGGTCACTGACCCCACTCTTAAGTCGTGCAGACCACATGATTTGGTCTTTTGTCTCTAGTCCCTTTGGTGTGCTGAATGCAATAAACCCCTCGCCGGAATATATCATGCAAAGACCCTTTCTGCCTTTCTTCTGCTGAGCTATCTGTGGCATGTACATACACATGGACTCGAACTGGCTGTTCTTGTAGCCGTACTCTGAGTGGCTTCTGAAGGAGGTGTTTCAAAGAAGGTGGCAGCATTTCTACCACCCTGCCACGCTGCAACAAGAGCATAGTCTGTTTCTATTGCTTTGTCAGAAAATACTGACTATATTCTGATATATTTTATTTGCCATT
>NW_028167287.1:0-18068 GCF_963513975.1 Fringilla coelebs | reverse complement strand
CACCCGAAATCAGCCCAAAAATCATCCAAAAATCACCCGAAATCAGCCCAAAAATCAGCCCAAAAATCAGCTGAAATCAGCCCAAAATCAGCTGAAATCAGCCCAAAAATCAGCCACAAAATCAGCTGAAATCAGCCCCAAAATCAGTTCGCCAAAACAGCGAAAATCAGCCCAAAAATCAGCTCCAAAATCATCCCCAAAATCAGCCCCAAACCACCCAAAATCACCTGAAATCAACCCAAAAATAAGCCCCAAAATTACCCCAAAAATCAGCCCCAAAACCACTCCAAAAATCACCCCAAATCAGCTCAAAAATCCCCCCAAAAATCACCCAAAATCAGCCCCAAAATCCCCCCAAAACCACCCGAAATCAGCCCAAAATCACCTGAAATGAGCCCAAAAATCAGCCCCAAAACCACCCAAAAAATCACCCAAAATCACCCCCAAAATCACCCGAAATCAGCCCAAAACCACCCAAAATCAACCCAAACCCACCCAAAAAAATCAGCCCCAAAATCCCCCAAAATCAGCCCAAAAATCAGCCCAAAAATCCCCCCAAAAATCCCAAATATCACCTAAAAAAACCCCCAAAATCCCCTCCCCTCCCCCCCTCCCCCCTCCCCCCTCGCCCCTCCCCCACCTGGCTCAGCTCGTGCAGGGGGGGCCCTCGGGGGTCGCCCCCCCCCACCCCGCTGTGGGAGAAGGCGCGGGGGCGGGGCGGGGGGGGCTGCGCCGCCCCTCCCCCACCCCCACCCCCCCTCGGCTCCCCCGGGATCCCCCCCTTGGCCTCGGGGGGGGAGGGGTCAGCAGCTCCTGCGGAGGGGGGAGGGGCGGGGTTAGTTTGAATGGGGGAGGGGTGTGGAGGGTGGGCGGGGTTTGGGGGGGCGTGGCTGACCTGGGGGAGGGGCGGGGGGGCCGCTCTCGGAGGCGCTGCGTTCTCGGGGCTCCTTGGGGATCCCCCCGGCCCCGCCCGGGCCCCTCCCCCCATCCGAGCTGGATTTTTTTCGGTCTTTGTTGCACCATTTCCAGTCCGGGTGGGCTTTGAAATGAGCTTCTTTCACCTGGTGGGGGGAGGGGAGAGGGGTTAGGACACGCCCCAAATTGTGCCTGACCCCAAAAACCACCCAGGATCCCCAAAAATGCCGAAATTCACCCCAAAATCCGTGTTCAGAAGTGCCTGCAGTCCCCAGATTCGCCTGCAGGGGGAGCTCTGAAAACCTCTAAATTCACCCCAAAATCGCACCTGGGACCCCCCAAACTCCCAAATTCCCCCCTAAATCCACCCTGAACCCCCCAAAATCCACCCTGAACCTCAAAATCCACCCAGAAACCCCAAAAATCCCGATATTCACCCCAAAATCCGCGTTCAGAAGTGCCTGCAATGCCCCAGCTCCACCATCAGGGGGAGCTCCGAGTGGCCAAAACCTCCTGAATTTACCCCAAAATCTCATCTAAAACCCCCTAAAATCCACCCTGAACTTCAAAATCCACACAGGAAACCCCCAAAAATCCCGAAATTCACCCCAAAATCCGCCTTCAGAAGTGCCTGCAGTCCCCAGCTTCGCCTGCAGGGGGAGCTCTGAAAACTCCCAAATTCACCCCAAAATCGCACCTGGGACGCCCCAAAACTCCTGAATTTCCCCCAAAATCTCATCTAAAACCCCCTAAAATCCACCCTGAACTGCAAAATCCACCCAAGAACCCCAAAAACCCCGAAATTCACCCCAAAATCCGCGTTCAGAAGTGCCGGCAGTACCCAGATTCGCCTGCAGGGGGAGCTCCGAAAACCCCTAAATTCACCCCAAAATCGCACCTGGGATCCCCCAAAACTCCCAAATTCCCCCTAAATCCACCCTGAACCCCCCAAAATCCACCCTGAACCTCAAAATCCAATCAGGAACCCCAAAAACCCCAAAATTCACCCCAAAATCCGCCTTCAGAAGTGCCTGCAGTCCCCAGCTCCGCCAGCAGGGGGAGCTCCGAGCGGCCAAAACCTCCTGAATTTACCTCAAAATCGCAGCTGGGACCCCCCAAAACTCCCAAATTCCCCCTAAATCTCACCTGGGAAACCCTAAAATCCACCCTGAACCTCAAAAAACCCCAAAATCCCGAAATTCACCCCAAAATCCGCCTTCAGAAGTGCCTGCAGTCCCCAGATTCGCCAACAGGGGGAGCTCTGAAAACCTCTAAATTCACCCTTAAATCGCACCTGGGAACCGCCAAAACTCCTGAATCCCCCCAAAATCTCACATGAAACCCCCCAAAATCCACCCTGAACCCCAAAATCCACACAGAAACCCCAAAATCCCCGAAATTCGCCCCAAAATCTGCGTTCAGGAGTTCCTGCAGTCCCCAGATTCGCCTGCAGGGGGAGCTCTGAAAACCCCTAAATTCACCCTAAAATCGCACCTGGGACCCCCCAAAACTCCTGAATTCCCCCCAAAATCCACCCTGAACTTTAAAATCCACCCAGGAACCCCAAAAACCCTGAAATTCACCCCAAAATCCACGTTCAGAAATTCCTGCAATGCCCCAGGTTCGCCTGCAGGGGGAGCTCCGAGCACACCAAAATCGCACCTGGGACCCCCCAAAACCTCACCTGAGGGTCCCCAAATCTCACCTGAAACCCCTCAAAATCCACCCTAAACCCCAAAATCCACTCTGAACCTCAAAATCCTCCCAGGAACCCCAAAAACCCCGAAATTCACCCCAAAATCCGCATTCAGAAGTGCCTGCAGTCCCCAGCTTCACCGACAGGGGGAGCCGCTGCTCCAAACACCCCAAAATTCTGGAATTCCCCCCAAAATCGCACGTGGGACCCCCTCAAACCTCACCAGAGATCCTCAAAACTTCACCTGGCATCCCCAAATCGCCCCCAAATCCCACCTGGGACCCCCAAATCTCACCTGGGACGCCCCAAACCCCACCTGGGGACCACCTGGGTACACGTGGGACCCCCCAAATCTCACCTGGGACCCCCCAAATTTTACCTGGGCCCCCCAAATCTCACCTGGGACCCCCCAAATCTCCCCAAAACCCCCCCAAATCTCACCTGAGACCCCCCAAATCCCACCTGAACCCCCAAAAATCTCACCTGGAAGGCCAGGTCGTGGTACTGCTGCTTCTCCCGGGGCCCCAGGGCGTACCACCACTCGCCCAGGGACCCCCGAAAGGCCCCAAATCCCATCTGGGACCCCCCAAATCCCACCTGGGACCCCCCAAATCTCACCTGGGACCCCCCAAACCTCACCTGAACCCCCAAATCTCACCTGGAAGGCCAGGTCGTGGTACTGCTGCTTTTCCCTCGGCCCCAGGGCGTACCACCACTCGCCCAGGGACCCCCAAAAGGCCCCAAATCCCACCTGGGACCCCCCAAACCTCACCTGGGACCCCCAAATCCCCCCAAAACCCCCTCAAATCTCACCTGTGACCCCCCAAACCTCACCTGGAAGGCCAGGTCGTGGTACTGCTGCTTTTCCCTCGGCCCCAGGGCGTACCACCACTCACCCAGGGACCCCCAAAACCTCACCTGGCACCTCCAAAACACCCCAAATCCCACCTGAGCCCCCACAAATCCCCCCCAAATCTCACCTGAGACCCCCCAAATCCCACCTGGACCCCCAAAAATCTCACCTGGAAGGCCAGGTCGTGGTACTGCTGCTTCTCCCGGGGCCCCAGGGCGTACCACCACTCGCCCAGGGACCCCCGAAAGGCCCCAAATCCCACCTGAGACCCCCCAAATCCCCCTCAAATCTCACCTAGGACCCCCCAAACCTCACCTGGACCCCTCAAACCCCACCTGAGCCCCCCAAAATTCTCACCTGGAAGGCCAGGTCGTGGTACTGCTGCTTCTCCCGGGGCCCCAGGGCGTACCACCACTCGCCCAGGATCTTGCTGACCGTGCGGTTGTCCTGGTTCGGGTGCCGCTGGTGCACCAGCGCCCGGTGCCGCTTGCTGAAGATCATGAAGGCGTTCATGGGCCGGCGGATGTGGTCCTTCTCGCGCTGGGGACACGCCCACAAAGGGGCGGGGTTAGCAGGAACACGCCCACAAAGGGGCGGAGTCATGGGGCACGCACATAGAGGGGTGGGGCCAATCCAATAGGGTCATTGGTGGGTGCGGTCAGGGGTTCATGGGACACAGATGTGGTTCTTCTTGCGCTGTGGACACGCCCACAAAGGGGCGGGGTTACCAGGGACACGCCCACAAAAGGGTGGAGTCGTGGGGGTACAGATGTGGGTGGGTAGGGCGGATTTTGGGTTGGGACGTCGGGGGGATTTCGGGGTGGATTCTAGGGTGATTTTGGGCGGTTTTGGGGTGATTTCAGGCTGATTTTGGCGTGATCTCGGGGTGATTTTGGGTGGTTTTGGGGTGATTTTTGGGGTGGATTTCAGGCTGATTTTGGGGTGGATTTGGGGATGGATTTTGGGAGGTTTCAGGGGTGATTTTGGGGTGATTTCGGGGCGGTTTTGAGGGTGATTCCGGGATGGATTTGGGGATGGATTTCAGGATGGATTTCAGGTGATTTTTGGGGCGATCCTGGGCGGTTTTGGGGCGGATTTGGGGGTGATTTCAGGATGGATTTGAGGTGATTCTGGGGTGATTTCAGGATGGATTTGGGGAGGTTTTGGGGCTGATTTCAGGATGGATTTGGGGAGGTTTCGGGGGTGATTTCAGGCCGATTTCAGGATGGATTTGGAGATGGATTTCAGGTGATTTTTGGGGTGATCCCAGGCGGTTTCGGGGGTGATTTCAGGATGGATTTTGGGGTGATTTCAGGATGGATTTCAGGTGATTTTTGGGGCTGATTTCAGGTGATTTCGGGGCGGATTTCGGGATGGATTTTGGGGTGATTTCGGGGTGATTTCAGGATGGATTTTGGGAGGTTTCAGGGCTGATTTTGGGGTGAATTCGGGTGGTTTCAGGCTCACCTTGCTGGGGCTGCGGCCGTCCTTGTCGCCCTCCTTGGGCAGCGCGCTCAGCGACTGCGTCCGGCGCTTGCCGGGGCCCAGCGGCAGCGGCAGCTCCGGGGCCACGATGGACGACAGGAACCTGCGGACAGACGGACAGACGGACAGCGTCAGGGACGGACAGGGACAGACAGGAACCTGCGGACAGACGGACGGACACGGGGTCAGACAGACAGGGACGGACGGACAGGGACAGACAGGGACAGACGGACAGACACGGGGTCAGACGGACAGACAGACAGGGACAGGGACAGACAGGAACCTGCGGACAGACGGACAGACGGACGGAAACGAGGTCAGGGACAGACGGACAGGGACAGACAGGAACCTGCGGACAGACGGATGGACAATGGGTCAGACAGACAGGGGGATAGGACAGACGGACAGGAACCTGCGGACAGACGGACGGACACGGGGTCAGACAGACAGGGACAGGGACAGACAGACAGGAACCTGCGGACAGATGGACGGACGGACAGTGGGTCAGATGGACAGGGGGATGGGACAGACGGACGGGAACCTGCGGACAGACGGATGGATGGACACAGGGACAGATGGACAGGAGGATGGGACAGACGGACGGGAACCTGCAGACAGACGGACAGATGGACACAGGGACAGACAGACAGACAAGGACAGCGGGTCAGGGACAGACGGACAGGGGGATGGGACAGACAGACAGGAACCTACGGACAGATGGACAGACACGGGGTCAGGGACGGACGGACAGGGACAGGGGGACGGGAACCTGCGGACAGACAGACGGACGGACGGACACTGGGTCAGGGACAGACGGACAGGGACAGGGGGATGGGAACCTGCGGACAGACGGACGGACGGACGGACACCGGGTGAGGGACAGACAGACAGGAACCTGCAGACAGACGGACGGATGGACACAGGGACAGACAGACAGGGACAGCGGGTCAGGGACACGGTGAGGGACAGAGGGACAGGAGCCTGGGGGGACAGAGGGACACGGGGTCACACAAGGGTCACAGAGGGGTCACAGACATGGGGGTTACAGGGTCACACAAAGGTCACACGGTCACACAGGGGTCACACAGAGGTCACACAGGGGTCACAGACACAGAGGCCCTAAAGGGGTCACAAAGGTCGGAGGTCACACAGGGGTCCCAAGGGTGGGGTCCAAGGGTCCCACAGGGTCACAGAGGGTCACAGAGGGGTCCCAAGGGTGGGGTCCCAGGGGGGTCCCAGAGAGATCCCAAAGGGGTCCCAGATAGGTCACGCAGGGTGGGGTCCCATAGGATCCCAGAGGGGTCCCTGGGTGGGGTCCCAGGGGTCCAGGGGGGTCCCACAGGGTCACAGAGTGGTCCCAGAGGGATCCCATGGGGGTCCCAGAGGGGTCCCAGATTGGGGTCCTAGGTTGGGGTCCCAGGGTGGGGTCCCAGGGATCCCCAGGGGGTCCCAGGGGGGTCCAAGGGGTCACACAGGGGTCCCGGGGTGGGGTCCCAGGGTGGGGTCCCAGGGGGGTCCCAGGGTGGGTTCCCAGGGCTCCCCAGGGTGGTCCCAGGGTGGGGTCCCGGGGTGGTCCCAGGGGGGTCCGAGGGGTCACACAGGGGTCCCAGGTTGGGGTCCCAGGGGGGTTCCAGGTTGGGGTCCCATGTTGGGGTCCCAGAGGGATCCCAGGTTGGGGTCCCAGGGTGGGGTCCCAGGGTGGTCCCAGGGGTTCCCCAGGTGGTCCCAGGTTGGGGTCCCCAGGGGGGTCCCGGGGCAGGGTCCCAGGGTGGGGTCCCAGGGTGGGCTCCCCAGGTGGTCCCAGGGGGGTCCCGGGGCTCCCCAGGCAGTCCCAGGTTGGGATCCCAGGGTGGGGTCTCAGGGTGGGGTCCCAGGTTGGGTCCCCAGGGGGGTCCCAGAGCTCCCCAGGGGGATCCCAGGGTGGGGTCCCGGGGCTCCCCAGGGGGGTCCCAGGGGGGTTCCCAGGTTGGGTCCCCAAGGGGGTCCCAGGGGGGTTCCCAGGTTGGGGTCCCAGGTTGGGTTCCCAGGGGGGTCCCAGGGCTCCCCAGGTGGTCCCAGGTTGGGTTCTCAGGGGGGTCCCAGGTTGGGTTCCCAGGTTGGGGTCCCGGGGTGGGTTCCCCAGGTGGTCCCAGGCTGGGGTCCCAGGTTGGGGGTCCCGGGGCGGGCTCCCCTCCCCCACTCACGCGTCGTCGTGGTCACTCTCGGTCTCGCTGTCCGGCCGGGTGCCCCCCCCGGGCGGCTCCTCCTCGGGGGGCGGGGCCGTGGCCGCGGGGGGCGGGGCCGGGGGGGCGGCGGGGGGGGGGCTGGGCGGGCGCGTGGCCCCCCCGCAGCGCCCGGGCTCCTGGCCCGGCCCCCCCGGCTCGGGGGCCACCGCCAGCGACTCGGGGGGCTCTGGGGACACAGGTGTGACAGGTGTGACGGGGCGGGGCACAGGTGTGACAGGTGTCCCCAGGTGATCCCAGGTGTGTCAGGGCGTGGCCCAGGTGATCCCAGGTGTGTCAGGGCGTGGCCCAGGTGTCCCCAGGTGATCCCAGGTGTGTCAGGGCATGGCCCAGGTGGCTCCCAGGTGATCCCAGGTGTGTCAGGGCGTGGCCCAGGTGTCCCCAGGTGATCCCAGGTGCGTCAGGGTTTGGCCCAGGTGTCCCCAGGTGATCCCAGGTGTGTCAGGGCATGGCCCAGGTGTCCCCAGGTGATCCCAGGTGTGTCAGGGCGTGGCCCAGGTGTCTCCCAGGTGTGTCAGGGTGTGGCCCAGGTGTCTCCCAGGTGTCCCCAGGTGATCCCAGGTGTGTCAGGGCGTGGCCCAGGTGTCTCCCAGGTGTCCCCAGGTGATCCCAGGTGTGTCAGGGTGTCTCCCAGGTGTCCCCAAGTGATCCCAGGTGTGTCAGGGCGTGGCCCAGATGTCTCCCAGGTGTCCCCAGGTGATCCCATATGTGTCAGGGCGGGGCACAGGTGTCTCCTGGGTGTCCTCAGGTGTCCCCAGGTGTGTCAGGGCATGGCCCAGGTGTCTCCCAGGTGTCCTCAGGTGATCCCAGGTGTCTCAGGGTGTGGCCCAGGTGTCTCCCAGGTGTCCCCAGGTGATCCCAGGTGTGTCAAGCCATGCCCCAGGTGTCCCAGGTGGGTCCCAGATATATCCCAGCTGTGCCCCAGGTGTCCCCCAGGTGCCCCAGGTGCGCCCCAAGTGCCCCCCAGGTGTATCAAGCCATGCCCCAGGTGTCTCCCAGGTGTCCCCAGGAATGTCCCAGGTGATCCCAGGTGTGCCCCAGATGTGTCAGGGCACTCCCCAGGTATGCCAGGCGTCCCCCAGGTGTCCCCCAGTTGTGCCAGGTGTGCCCCAGGCGTGTCAGGATGTCCCCCAGGTGTGCCCCAGGTGTCCCCCAGGTGTGCCAGTCGTCCCCCAGGCGTGTCAGGGTGTCCCTAAGGTGTGTCAGGATGTCCCCCAGGTGTGCCAGGCGTCCCAAGTGCCCCAGGTGTCCCCCAGGTGTCCCCCAGGTGTGTCAGGGGACCCCCCAGGTGTGTCACGGTGTCCCCCAGGTGTGCCCCAGGTGTGTCAGGATGTCCCCCAGGTGTCCCCAGGTGTGCTCCACGTGTGTCAGGGTGTCCCCCAGGTGTCCCCCAGGTGTGTCAGGGCACTCCCCAGGTGTGTCACGGTGCCCCCCAGGTGTCCCCCAGGCGTCCCCCAGGCGTGCCAGGTGACCCCCAGGTGTGCCAGGCGTCCCCCAGGCGTCCCCCAGGTGTGTCCCAGACGTCCCCCAGGTGTCCCCAGGTGCCCCCCAGGTGTGTCAGGGCACTCCCCAGGTGTGCCCCAAGTGCCCCAGGTGACCCCCAGGTGTGCCAGGCGTCCCCCAGGCGTCCCCCAGGTGTGTCCCAGACGTCCCCCAGGTGTCCCCAGGTGTGCCCCAGGTGTGTCAGGGTGCCCCCCAGGTGTGTCAGGATGTCCCCCAGGTGTGTCCCAGCTGTGCCCCAGACGTCCCCCAGGTGTGTCACGGTGTCCCAGACGTCCCCCAGGTGTCCCCAGGCGTCCCCCAGGTGTCCCCAGGTGTCCCCAGGTGTGTCAGAGTGTCCCCCAGGTGTGTCACAGTGTCCCCCAAGTGTCCCCAGGTGTCCCAGGTGTGTCCCAGACGTCCCCCAGACGTCCCCCAGGTGTCTCCCAGCCGTCCCCCAGGTGTGTCAGGGTGTCCCAGCTGTGCCCCAGGTGTGTCCCAGGTGTCCCCCAGGTGTCCCAGGCGTGTCCCCGCTCACCTTTGCCGGGGGCGGCGGCGGGCAGGTGGCTGACGGGCTGCAGCCCGGCCGGGGGGTGCGGGGGGGCGTCGGGCTGGCTGGGGGCCAGGAAGGGCACGAGGGAGTGCCAGGGGAAGACGGGCACCGAGCGGGGCTCCACGTTGGTCCACACTGCCGGACAGATGGACAGACGTGGGACAGACGGACAGGACAGACCCTGACACCCCCCTATGGGGTGTGACACTGTGACACCGATGGGCTGTGACACTGTGACACTGTGTGACACGGGCACCGAGCGGGGCTCCACGTTGGTCCACACTGCAGGACAGACGGACAGACAGACAGAGGTGAGACACAGAGAGGGGACAGACCCTGACACCCCCTGATCAGCTGTGACACCCATGGGGTGTGACACCGTGACACTGTGACACTGATGGGGAGTGCCAGGGGAACACGGGCACCGAGCGGGGCTCCACGTTGGTCCACACTGCGGGACAGACAGACAGACAGGAGTGGGACACTGTGGGGACATCGAGGGGACAGACCCTGACACCCCCTGATGGGGTGTGACACTGTGACACCCACGAGGTGTGACACTGTGACACTGTGTGACACGGGCACCGAGCGGGGCTCCACGTTGGTCCACACTGCCGGACAGACAGACAGACGGACAGGGGTGAGACACAGAGAGGGGACAGACCCTGACACCCCCTGATGGGGTGTGACACCCAGGGGTGTGACACTGTGACACTGTGACACTGTGGGACACGGGCACCGAGCGGGGCTCCACGTTGGTCCACACTGCCGGACAGACAGACAGACGGACAGAGGTGAGACAGGGGGACAGGACAGACCCTGACACTCCCTGAGGGGTGTGACACCGTGACACTGACGGGGTGTGACACTGTGACACTGTGACACTGTGGGACAGGCACGGGCACCGAGCGGGGCTCCACACTGCAGGGACAGATGGACAGGGGTGGGACAGACGGACAGGACAGACCCTGACACCCCCTGATGGGGTGTGACACCCACGGGGTGTGACACTGTGACACCATGACACCCATGGGGTGAGTGTGACACGGGCACCGAGCGGGGCTCCACACTGCAGGGACAGACGGACAGGGGTGGGACAGACGGACAGGACAGACCCTGACAGCCCTTGATGGGGTGTGACACTGTGACACCCATGGGTTGTGACACTGTGACACTGATGGGGTGTGACACTGTGACACTGTGACACCCACGGGGTGTGACACTGTGACACTGTGTGACACGGGCACCGAGCGGGGCTCCACACTGCAGGGACAGACAGACAGACGTGGGACAGACGGACAGGACAGACCCTGACACCCCCTGAGGGGCTGTGACACCGTGGGGACAGAGACCACGCCCCGAAATTGGCTCCGGAGCCCAAAATTGGGTCAGAAACCCCAAAATTACCTCAAAAACCAAAAATCACCTCAAAAGGTCCCCAAAATCACCTCAAAAACCCCCAAATCACCTCAAAAACTAAAAATTACCTCAAAAGATCCCCAAAATCACCTCAAAGGACCCCCCAAATCACCTCAAAAACCAAAAATTACCTCAAAAGGTCCCCAAAATTACCTCAAAAACCCCAAAATTACCTCAAAAACCAAAAATTACCTCAGAACCCCCCAAAATTACCTCAAAAACCAAAATTTACCTCAAAAGATCCCCAAAATTACCTCAGAAACCCCAAAATTACCTCAAAAACCAAAAATTACCTCAGAACCCCCCAAAATTACCTCAAAAACCAAAATTTACCTCAAAAGATCCCCAAAATTACCCCAGAAACTCCAAAATTACCTCAAAAATCAAAAATTACCTCAAAGACCCCCTCAAATTACCTCATAAACCCCAAAATTACCTTAGAAACCCCAAAATTACCTCAAAGAACCCCCAAAATTACCTCAGAAACCCCAAAATTACCTCAAAAACCCCAAAATTACCTCAAAAACCCCAAAATTACCTCAGAACCCCTCAACATTATCTCAGAAGCCCCAAAATTACATCAAAGGACGCACAAAATTATTTAAGAACCACAAAAATCACCTCAAAAATCAGAAATTAGCTGTGAGACGCAGTTAAATTATGTTAGAAACCCCAAAATTACCTCACAGGACCCCCAAAATTACCTCAGAAACCCCAAAACTACCTCAAAAACCCCAAAATTACCTCAAAAACAAAAAATTACTTAAAAGACCCCCTCAAGTTATCTCAGAAAACCCAAAATTAATTCAAAGGATCCCCAAAATTACCTCAGAAACCCCAAAATTACCTCAGAAACCAAAAATTATCTTTAAGACCCCCCTCAAATTACCTCAGAAACCCCAAAATTACCTCAGAAACCCCAAAAATTACTTTAGAACCACAAAATTACCTCAAAGGACCCCCAAAATTACCTCAAAAACCAAAAATTATCTTTAAGACCCCCCTCAAATTACCTCAGAAACCCCAAAATTACCTCAAAGAACCCCAAAAATTACTTTAGAACCACAAAATTACCTCAAAGGACCCCCAAAATTACCTCAGAAATCCCAAAATTACCTCAAAAACCAAAAATTATCTTTAAGACCCCCCTCAAATTACCTCAGAAACCCCAAAATTACCTCAGAAACCCCAAAATTACGTCAGAAACCTCAAAATTACCTCAGAAACCAAAAATTATCTTTAAGACCCCCTCAAAGTACCTCAGGAACCCCAAAATTACCTCAGAATCCCCCAAAAATTACTTTAGAATCACAAAATTCCCTCACAAAACCTCCAAAATCACCCTCAGAACCCTGAAATCGCCTCAAAATCCCAAAAATGCCTCCAAAACTCCAAAATTTCCTCACAGGACCTCAAAAATCGCCTCAGAACGCCCAAATTCCCTCACAGAGACCCCAAATCCTGTCACAGACCCCAAAAATTCCTCACAGAAATGAGAAATTTAGCTCAAAACCCCAAAATCGCCTCACAAACCCCAAAATTTCCTCAAAAATCACCCAGAATCGCCTCAAAAACCCCAAAATTTCCTCACAACCCCCCCAAAAAATCACTTCAAAACCATAAAATCACCTCAAAAACTTTAAAATTTCCTCATAAATCACCCAAAATCGCCTCAGAAACCCCAAATCACAACACAAATACCAAAACCGCCTCACAAACCCCAAAAATCGCCTCACAAACCCCAAAATCTCCTCACAAATCACCCAAAATCGCCTCAGAACCCCAAAATCGCCTCCCAAACCCCAACATTTCTACGAAAATCACCCAAAATCACCTCAGAAACCCAAAAATCGCCTCACAAACCCCAAAATTTCCTCACAAATCACCCAAAATCGCCTCAGAACCCCAAAATCTCCCCACAAACCCCAACAACTCCCCACAAACCACCCAAAATCGCCTCAGAACCCCAAAATCGCACCACAAACCCCAAAATTTCTTCACAAACCCCAAATTCCCCTCACAGACCCCAAAATTCCCCTCACGGACCCAAAGATCCCCGTCACGAACCCCAAAATCTCCTCAAAAACCCCAAATCCCCTCACGGACCCCAAATTCCCCTCATAGACCCCAAATCCCCTCACGGATCCCAAAATTCCGCTCAAAAACCAAAAATTTCCCCTCAAAAACCCCAAATCCCGTCACGAACCCCAAAATTCCCCTCACAAACCCCAAATTACCCCTAACGAACCCCAAAATCTCCTCAAAAACCCCAAATCCCCTCACGGGCCCCCATTCCCCCTCACGGACCCCAAAATTCCCTCACGGATCCCAAAATCCCCCTCAAAAAACCCAAATTGCCCCTCACGAACCTCAAAATCCCGTCGCAAACCCCAAATCCCCTTTACGGTCCCCAAAATCCCCTCAGAACCCCCAAAATCCCCTCACAACCCCTAAATTCCCCTCACGGACCCCAAATCCCCTCACGGACCCCAAATCCCCCTCACGAACCCCAAATTCCCCTCACGGACCCCACCAACCCCACCCCAAAACCCCCAAAATCCCCTCAGAACCCCAAAAATCTCCTCAGAACCCCCAAAATCCCCTCACAAACCCCAAAATCCCCTCACAAACCCTAAATTCCCCTCACGGACCCCAAATCCCCTCACGGACCCCAAATCCCCCTCACGGACCCCACCAACCCCACCCCAAAACCCCCAAAATCCCCTCAGAACCCCAAAAATCTCCTCAGAATCCCCAAAATCTCCTCAGAACCCGCAAAATCCCCTCACGACCCCCAAAATCCCCTCACAATCCCTAAATCCCCCTCACAACCCCAAATTCCCTCACGGACCCCAAATCCCCCTCACGGACCCCACCAACCCCACCCCAAAACCCCCCAAATCCCCTCAGAACCCCAAAAATCTCCTCAGAACCCCCAAAATCCCCTCACAAACTCTAAATCCCCCTCACAAACCCCAAAATCCCCTCACAAACCCCCAAATCCCCTCACGGACCCCAAATCCCCTCACGAACCCCAAACCCCCACACGAACCCCCCCAACCCCACCCCAAAACCCCCCAAACCCCCTCAGAACCCCCCAAACCCCCTCACACCCCCCACTCCTCCCTCACAAACCCCCCCCCACCCCCACCCGCCCCCACCCCTTTCCCACAGACCCCCCCAACCCCCTCCCCCACCCTCCCGAACCCCAAATCCCCTCACGGAACCCCCCCAAATCCGCCCCCCTCCCCCCCTCCCCGGCACTGACCGAACATGCCGAGGCCTCTGCGCGGGGCCGCGGCCGGGGGGAGGGCGGCGGAGGAGGAGGACATGGCGGAGGGAAGGGAGGGGAACGCCAACGGCGGGGGGGGGGGTGGAGGGGGGGGGCGTGCGAGGTCTCGGTGTCGGTCCCGGTTCGGTTCTCTCTGTGTGTGCGTGTGAGGTGAAGGGGGGGTGGGGGGGAGGGGGGGTTTTCCCCTCACGGGATTTTAGGGGGGGGAAGGGGAGGGGGGGGGAGGGGTCGCGGTCCGGGGCCGCCGCCCGCGCCCGAAGCGCGCGCTGGGAACGGGCGCGCGCGCGCCGCCTCCCCCCCCCCCCCCCCGCTTGCTCCCGCCTCTCCCTCCGCGCATGCGCAAACTCCCCCCCGCCCTCCTCAACCCTCACCCCATTGGCCGGCGGGGCCCGCGCGTGCGAGGCGCCGCGGCGCCCATTGGAGGAGCCGCGCGCGTATGCAAATGAGCGGGGCGAGCGCCCCGCCTACTCAGATCCCCCCTTCTCTACCCCCCCCCCCCCGCGCAGCCTCGGGGCGGCGGCGCCCGCGCGCGTATGCAAATGAGCGGGGGGCTTCCCGCCCCCGCGCCGCGCGCCCATTGGCCCAGCCGCCGCGCGTATGCAAATGAGAGGGCGCCCCCCGCCCGCCCCCGCCTCCCGCGCCGCGGGGCGGGGTGCGCGCGCAGCGGCGGCCGAGGCCACGCCCACCCCGAGCGGGGAGGCCACGCCCACCTCTCCGGGAGCGCAGCGAGGCCACGCCCACCCGCGCGGAGGGGGGAGGGCGTGACGTCACGGAGAGGCGGGGTGACGTCACCACTAAAGCGCCCGTGCCGAGCTCTGACGTCAGCGTGACGTCACGGCGGCGCATCTACAATCCCGCGAGCCCCCGCGACGGCCCCGGTGCCGCTGTGACGTCACTGTGACGTCACCACGGCCCGGGAACGCTGTCCCAACACAGCTCTGACGTCACCACAACGTTCAGGCTCCACCTCACAGCCCTGGCACCGCTCTGACGTCACCGTGACGTCACCACGAGCCACTAACTCCACGGCAACACAGCCCTGGCGCCGCCGTGACGTCACTGTGACGTCATCGCGGCGCAAAACCCATCACGACAGCTCCGTGACCGCACTGTGACCTCGCCGTGACGTCACTGTGACGTCATCACGGCACAAAACCCCATCACAACAGCTCTGACATCACTGTGACCTCGCTATGACCTCACTGTGACGTCACAACCCGCCGTGACCTCACCGTGACCCCGCTGTGACCTCGCCACGCCCCGCCCGTGACCCCCCCTGACCCCATCCCCCACCCCACACACCCAAAAGTTCCCAACCCCCCCCCCAAAACTCCTCCAAAATTCCCAAAATCCCCCCAAAACCCCCACGGGTGCCCCCCAAACCTCCCCAGCTGCCCCAAAAACTCCCCCAAAATCCTTAAACCCCCCCAAAACCCCCTCAAAACCCCCAAATCTGCCCCAAACTCCTCCAAAATCTCCCCCAAAAATTCCCAAACCCCCTCCAGACGCCCCCAAGTCCCCCCCAAACCCACCCAAAATCTCTCCAAGCCCACCCAGACCCCCCCAAAACTACCCCAAAAATTTCCTAACCCCCTCAAACCCCCCCATATCTGGCCCGGACCCCCCCAAACCTGCCCTAGACCTCCCCGAATCCCCCCAAATCTGCCCCAGACCCCCCCCACCCCCCCCCAAATCTGCCCCAGATCCCCTCAAACCCCCCTAAACCCCCCCCAGACCCCCCAACCCCCCCAAATCTGGCTCGGATCCCCCCAAATCTGCCTCGGACCCCCCCCAAAACCCCCCTATCTGCCCCAGACCCCCCCAAATCTGCCCCGGACCCCCCATATCCCCCCAGTCTGCCCCAAACCCCCCCCAAATCCGCCCCAGACCCCCCCCAAACCCCCCCAAATCTGCCCCAGATCCCCCTAAATCTGCCCCGGACCCCCCCAGACCCCCCCAAATATTCCCTAGACCCCCCCAAACCCCCCAAATCTGCCCCAAACCCCCCCAAATCTGCCCCAGACCCCCCCAAACCCCTCCCCAGACCCCCCAGATCCCCCCAAATCTGCCCCAAACCCCCCCAAATCTGCCCCACACCCCCCCCCAAACCCCCCAAACCCCCCCAGCCCCCTCCCCGGATCCCCCCTTACCGGTACCGGGCCGGCCCATGACGATCTCCTTCCGGGGGGCCGGGGGGCTCCCGAAGTCTCCGGGCACGAGCAGCGGCAGCAGCGCGGCGGGGGGAGGGGTGGAAGGGCCACGGGGTGCAGGGGGGGACCCCCGAAAGCGGCGGCGGCTCCGGGCGGGGGTCCCCGCTCGGCGGGGGTCGGGGCGGCGGGGGATGCGGCCGGGGGGGCGGCCGGAGGACGAACCGGAACCGGAACCGGAGGAGGATCCGGGCGGGGGTCGCAGGCGGCCGGCGTTGATGGGAACGGGAGCGGCCAGGGTGGGTTTTTGGGGAGGGGGCAACGGGCGGGGTCGTGGGGGGAGGGGATCGGGTAAAGGAACCTCGGGATTGCGAACGATCACCGGAGACCCCCGGGGAACCGCCGGGACCCTGCGGGCACCGGGGCCGGGGTCGGCCGTCAAGCCCGCGGGGGAACGGGGGGCGAATAAAGGAGACAGGGCGCGGAACATCGCCCCTCCCCCCGCGGGGGTCGCACCGGGACCACCGTCCACCCCCCCCCTCCCCCCAACGCCGCCGCCTCCGCTTTGCGCTTCCCGGGGCTTAACGGGACCGGGAAAGGCAAACCGGGCTGGAAAACGGGCGGGACGCCGGAGGGGGGGCGGGGGCGAGGGGGTGGGGGAGGGGGAGGTGGGGGTGGGGGGAGGAGGTGGGGGAGGGGGGCTCAATCCTTCACCGGGTCGAGGGGTCCCGGAACTGAGGTGGCGACCGCGGGCTCGGGGCGAGGCGGTGACCGGGCTGAAATTGGCGGGGCGGAAACCGAAAAGCGGCGAAGGGGACGGGGAAGGGGTGGGGGAGAAGGGGGATTGGGTGGATGCGGGGGAAAAACTGGGGGTCCCCGAACGGGAAGACCCCAAGGAGACGAGCATCACGGCGGCTTCGCATTCGTCGAACTCGAATCGCGACAGGTCCGGGTTGGGCGGTACCGGACGCGCTCGGGCGTCGCCGTCGCTTTCCCGGGAGGTTTCGTCGCCCCATTCGAAATCGGCGCTGCCTCCGCGTTGGGTTTGGGATCCCGGGGGTCCTCCCGGGCGGGGGTCGGGGAGACCCTCGAGTTCCTTGGTGCGCATGGAGAGGTGTCGGGAGCAGAAACCGCGGCGTTGGGATTCCTTGGTGCAGCCGTCGCGGGAGCAGAGGCGCCGCCATTGCTTCCCGTTAAATTTCTTCCTGATGCCGTTGGGGGTGCAAACCACGTCCCCCTTTTTATATTTGGGTTGGGGGGTCCCGGAGGTTTGAGGTTGAGTTTGAGTCGGGGGTCGCGGAGGTGGAGGAGGGGGTTGAGGAACAGCGCTGAGTTTGGAAACTTCGGCGTCCTCCGGTTGCCGCGGGGCTCCTTCATCGTCCTCATCCTCACCGGGAGGAGGTGGGGTGGGGTCTCCGCCGGTTTGAGGGGGGCCACGGGGGTCTCAACAACCTCAAACCCGATCTGGGCACCCAAACGGGGGGCGCGGGAGGCGGAGGAGCGAATCTCACCCGGTACGAGGGGGGTTTGGCGCTCACCTCCACCACCGTGCCCGGTCGGTAAAGCGTCTCCGCCGGATCCAACCGAGCGCAAACCGCCGTGCCCACCCCCCAAAGCCCCCGCCGGCGGCGTGGCGTCCAAAACCACGGCCGGGGGGTCTCCGAGGAGGAAACCCCCCTCGAAAAAAGTCACGGCTCGGTCTCCGTGGAATTGAACCCCGAGTTCGTGACCGCGGCGGAGCTGCTTGACCACGGCGGGACGGAAAACGCCGTCGCGGCGGGCGAGGACGCGCTGGCAACGGAGCCGCCGGAACGCCGCCTCCAGCTCGGGGGGATCCCCGGGGGTCGTGGGGGTGGCGGGGAGAGGGGCTGGGGTCGTCATGGGACCCCCGCCACCCTCATCGGCGGAGTGCTCGCTGGCCGTGTCGGTGCTGGAGCAGCCGCTGGGGTCGCCTTGGGAAGGGTCGGGGTCGCCTTGGGGGTCGCCGGGGGTCGCGGGGGGTTTTTT